>NC_061514.1:119148382-119183600 GCF_022539505.1 Lolium rigidum | reverse complement strand
TTGTACTTCTGTTTCAGTTGCAATAATTTACTATTTCGCTTTTGATTATTCTCAACTTAGACATCCATACCGGGACAACATGGACAACGAGATAATGGACTCCTCTTTAATGCATAAGCATGTGGCAACAATTATTATTCTCATATGAGATTGAGGATATATGTCCAAAACTGAAACTTCCACCATGAATAATGGCTTAAGTTAGCGGCCCAATGTTCTTCTCTAACAATATGCATGCTCCAACCATTAAGGTGGTAGATCTCTCTTACTTCAGACAAGACGGACATGCATAGCAACTCACATGATATTCAACAAAGAATAGTTGATGGCGTCCCCGAAGCATGGTTATCGCACAACAAGCAACTTAATAAGAGATAAAGTGCATAAGTACATATTCAATACCACAATAGTTTTTAAGCTATTTGTCCCATGAGCTATATATTGCAAAGGTGAATGATGGAATTTTAAAGGTAGCACTCAAGCAATTTACTTTGGAATGGTGGATAAATACCATGTAGTAGGTAGGTATGGTGGACACAAATGGCATAGTGGTTGGCTCAAGTAGTTTGGATGCATGAGAAGTATTCCCTCTCGATACAAGGTTTAGGCTAGCAAGGTTATTTGAAACAAACACAAGGATGAACGGTGCAGCAAAACTCACATAAAAGACATATTGTAAACATTATAAGATTCTACACCGTCTTCCTTGTTGTTCAAAACTCAATACTAGATGTTATCTAGACTCTAGAGAAACCAAATATGCAAACCAAATTAGCAAGCTCTAAGTGTTTCTTCATTAATGGGTGCAAAGTATATGATGCAAGAGCTTAAACATGAGCACAACAATTGCCAAGTATCAAATTATCCAAGACATTTTAGAGTTACTACATGTAGCATTTTCCAATTCCAACCATATAACAATTTAACGAAGAAGAAACTTCGCCATGAATACTATGAGTAGAGCCTAAGGACATATTTGTCCATATGCTACAGCGGAGCGTGTCTCTCTCCCATAAAGTGAATGCTAGGATCCATTTTATTCAAACAAAATAAAAAACAAAAACAAACCGACGCTCCAAGCAAAGTGCATAAGATGTGACGGAATAAAAATATAGTTTCGGGGGAGGAACCCGATAATGTTGTCGATGAAGAAGGGGATGCCTTGGGCATCCCCAAGCTTAGACGCTTGAGTCTTCTTAGAATATGCAGGGGTGAACCACCGGGGCATCCCCAAGCTTAGAGCTTTCACTCTCCTTGATCATATTGCATCATACTCCTCTCTTGATCCTTGAAAACTTCCTCCACACCAAACTCGAAACAACTCATTAGAGGGTTAGTGAATAATAAAAATTCACATGTTCAGAGGTGACACAATCATTCTTAACACTTCTGGACATTGCATAAAGCTACTGGACATTAGTGGATCAAAAAAATTCATCCAACATAGCAAAAGAGGCAATGCGAAATAAAAGGCAGAATCTGTCAAAACAGAACAGTCCGTAAAAATGGATTTTATTAGGCCACCAGACTTGCTCAAATGAAAATTCCCAAATTGAATGAAAGTTGCGTACATATCTGGGGATCATGCACGTAAATTGGCTTAATTTTCTGAGCTACCTACAGGGAGGTACACCCAGATTCGTGACAGCAAAGAAATCTGGAACTGCGCAGTAATCCAAATCTAGTACTTACTTTTCTATCAAAGACTTTACTTGGCACAACAAAACTCAAAACTAAGATAAGGAGAGGTTGCTACAGTAGTAAACAACTTCCAAGACACATATTTAAAACAAAAATACTGGAGTAAAAACATGGGTTGTCTCCCATAAGCGCTTTTCTTTAACGCCTTTCAGCTAGGCGCAGAAAGTGTAACTCAAGTAACATCGAGAGACGAAGCATCAACATCATAAGCTCCCCCATCTGTAGTGGTACTAAGGGCTTTTTCAATTTTAGGCCTATAATAATATTTCTTTGGTTTAGGCACTTTAGAGACATACATAAACTTTTGCTCCTTTCCCACATAAGCTTTCTCTCTAAACTGTAAAGATGAAAAGGTTGAACCCAAGGTTCCCATAGCTTTTTCAAGTTTGCCAATCCTATTAATTTGATTATCATGGTCAACACAAGTTCTTAGGACACTAATTCTTTCATCAATTCCTCCTAAGGATTTATCAAGTTTATCATTTTTATCAAGTAACATCTCCAACTTAGTTTCAACACTAAAATTTTTCTCTATGGCTTCCAATTTTTTCATAACATCCTCAAGGGAGGTTTCAATTTTAATTTCATTAACAGGTGGTGTTCCAAATAAACTCTCAATAATGCAACTAGCTTCTAAAGCGGGAGCACCTAGGAAGTTACCTCCCGCGAGACAATCAAGAACATATCTATTCTAGCTAGAGATACCAACATAAAAATTCCTGAGTAGGATAGTGGTGGAGTGTTTCTTAGTGCACCTATTATGGGCATCACTAATTCTATACCAAGCATCTTTTAAACATTCTCCTCCTTGTTGCTTAAATGAACGAACTTCAACTTCAGGATTACTCATTTTAGCAGTAGTAAATAAAGCAAACTAGATAAAGTAAATGCAAGTAAACTAATTTTTTTGTGTTTTTGATATAGAGTGCAAGACAGTAAATAAAGTAAAACTAGCAACTAATTTTTTTGTGTTTTGATATAATGCAACAAACAAAGTAGTAAATAAAATAAAGCAAGACAAAAACAAAGTAAAGAGATTGGGAAGTGGAGACTCCCCTTGCGGCGTGTCTTGATCTCCCCGACAACGGCGCCGGAAATTTGCTTGATGCATGTAGTTGACACGTCCGTTGGGAACCCCAAGAGGAAGGTGTGATGCGCACATCGGCAAGTTTCCCTCGATAAGAAACCAAGGTTTAATCGAACCGGTAGGAGTCAAGAAGCACGTTGAAGGTTGATGGCGGCGGGATGTAGTGCGGCGCAACACCGAAGATTCGGCGCCAACGTGGAACCTGCACAACACAACCAAAATACTTTGCCCCAACGAAACAGTGAGGTTGCCAATCTCACCGGCTTGCTGTAACAAAGGATTAACCGAATTGTGTGGAAGATGATTGTTTGCAGAGAAAACAGTAAAACAAGTATTGCAGCAGATTTGTATTTCAGTATTAAAAGAATGGACTGGGGTCCACGAGTTCACTAGAGGTGTCTCTCCCATAAGATAAAAGCATGTTGGGTGAACAAATTACGGTCGGGCAATTGACAAATAGAGAGAGCATAACAATGCACATACATGTCATGATAAGTATAATGAGATTTAATTGGGCATTACGACAAAGTACATAGACCGCCATCCAAGCTGCATCTATGCCTAAAAAGTCCACCTTCGAGGTTATCGTCCGAACCCGTTCCGGTATTAAGTTGCAAAGCAACGAGACAATTGCATTAAGTATGGTGCGTAATGTAATCAACAACTACATCCTCGGACATAGCGCCAATGTTTTATCCCTAGTGGCAACAGCACGGCACAACCTTAGAACTTTACTATCACTTTGTCCCAGGTGTCAATGCGAGGCATGAACCCACTATCGAGCATAAATACTCCCTCTTGGAGTTAAGAGCAAAAACTTGGCCAGAGCCTCTACTAGTAACGGAGAGCATGCAAGATCATAAACAACACATATGTAATAACTTGATAATTAACATAACATGGTATTCTCTATCCATCGGATCCCGACAAACACAACATAGAGTATTACGGATAGATGATCTTGATCATGTTAGGCAGCTCACAAGATCCAACAATGAAGCACAATGAGGAGAAGACAACCATCTAGCTACTGCTATGGACCCATAGTCCGAGGGGTGAACTACTCACTCATCACTCCGGAGGCGACCATGGCGGCGTAGAGTCCTCCGGGAGATGAATCCCCTCTCCGGCGGGGTGCGGGAGGAGATCTCCAGAATCCCCCGAGATGGGATCGGCGGCGGCGGCGTCTCAGTAAGGTTTTCCGTATCGTGGTTTTTCGCATCAGGGGTTTCGCGACGGAGGCTTTAAGTAGGCGGAAGGGCGGAGTCGGGGGGCTAACGAGGGGCCCACACCACAGGGCGGCGCGGGCCCCCTTGGCGCGCCGCCATGTGGTTTGGCCACCTCGTGGCCCCACTTCGTATGCTCTTCGGTCTTCGGAAGGTTCGTGGCGAAATAGGCCCACGGGTCTTTGTTTCGTCCAATTCCGAGAATATTTCGTTACTAGGATTTCTGAAACCAAAAACAGCGGAAAACAGGAAGCGGCACTTCGGCATCTTGTTAATAGGTTAGTTCCAGAAAATGCACGAATATGACATAAAGTGTGCATAAAACATGTAGGTATCATCAATAATATGGCATAGAACATAAGAAATTATCGATACGTCGGAGACGTATCACCGGACACACCTGGTGGGGTAGCCTTGGATATAAAACCATCTCAAATCAGTTTTGTGCATGCCATGTGGACACACACAAGTTCTGGTGCCATTCCCTACATCCGATGCTCGATTTCCGACGAAACCCTAGTTACGGTTGACCGCGCGGTCTACCCCTTTGATCTGCATCCCATCGGGGTCCCCCGGTGGGCATATGCCTCCATTTGAGCTTGGTTAGGTCATAGGTACATGTGGAAACAAAAATCATCCCATATGATCCCAAGATTCTCTCCGGTTCACGTACGAGGGAGTTCCCCCTATACATGCGGAATACGCCCAAGTGTAGGAACCCCCTGTCCAGAAGCCGGACACACCTGGGGGTAGCCTTGGATATAAAACCATCTCAAATCAATTTTGTGCATGCCATGTGGACACACACAAGTTTTGGGGCCATTCCCTAGATCCGACGCTCGATTTACGACGAAACCCTAGTTACGGTGACCGCGCGGTCTACCCCTTTGACTCGCATCCCATCGGGGGTCCCCGGTGGGCATATGCCTCCATTTGAGCTTGGTTAGGTCATAGGTACATGTGGAAACAAAAATCATCCCATATGATCCCAAGATTCTCTCCGGTTCACGTACGAGGAATTCCCCCTATACATGCGAGAATACGCCCAAGTGTAGGAACCCCCTGTCCGAGAAGCCGGACACACCAGGGGGTAGCCTTGGATATAAAACCATCTCAAATCAATTTTGTGCATGCCATGTGGACACACACAAGTTTTGGGGCCATTCCCTAGATCCGATGCTCGATTTCAGACGAAACCCTAGTTACGTTGACCGCGCGGTCTACCCCTTTGATTGCATCCCACCGGGGTCCCCGGTGGGCATATGCCTCCATTTGAGCTTGGTTAGGTCATAGGTACATGTGGAAACAAAGATCATCCCATATGATATCAAGATTCTCTCCGGTTCACCTCAGGGAGTTCCCTATACATGCGAGAATGCTGCCCAAGTGTAGGAACCCCACGTCCGAGAAGCCGGACAACCACTGGGGGTAGCCTTGGATATAAAACCATCTCAAATCACTTGTGTGCATGCCATGTGGACACACACAAGTTTTGGGGCCATTCCCTAGATCCGATGCTCGATTTCCGACAAAACCCTAGTTCTGTTGACCGCGCGGTCTACCCCTTTGACTGCATCCCACCGGGGGTCCCCCGGTGGGCATATGCCTCCATTTGAGCTTGGTTAGGTCATAGGTACATGTGGAAACAAAGATCATCCCATATGATATCAAGATTCTCTCCGGTTCACCTCCGAGGGAGTTCCCCCCTATACATCCAGAATCTGCCCAAGTGTAGGAACCCCCTGTCCGAGAAGCCGGACACACCTGGGGGGTAGCCTTGGATATAAAACCATCTCAAATCACTTTTGTGCATGCCATGTGGACACACACAAGTTTTCCAGCGATTCCGACGCTCCGGTGGTACGTATCTTGGAAAACCCTAGGGCGGGCACCCCGCAGATCTACCCCTATAGCTTTCTCCGTGCGAGGGTTTACCAATGGACTTTTTTACTTGTTTTGCTTTGTTTAGGACATATGTACATGGAAACCATAGGTTGGGCATACTTTACCATAAAATAGGCTCCGTTTGAGCCGTGGCGGAAGTTTCCACATATAGATCCTGGATTTTACCAAGTGCTACCCATGCATGCGGAAATCGTCAACGCCGGGTACATGCAAGGTTAGCCAAACCTTACATCACAATTGTACACATATGTTATGGGCATATGCAAGTTTTCCAGCGATTCCGACGCTCCGGCGGTTTGTATCTTGGAAAACCCTAGGGCGGGGACCCCGCAGATCTACCCCTATAGCTTTCTCCGTGCTAGGGTTTACCAATGGACTTTTTTACTTGCTTTGGTTTGTTTAGGACATATGTACATGGAAACCATAAGTTGGACATACTTTACCATAAAATAGGCTCCGTTTGAGCCGTGGTGGGAGTTTCCACATACAGATCCTGTATTTACCAAGTGCTAGCCCATGTATGCGGAAATCGTCAACGCCGGGTACATGCAAGGTTAGCCAAACCCTAGGGCGGGGACCCCGCAGATCTACCCCTAGGGTTAGGGTTAGGGATAGGATCCGGGTGAGGTTTAGGGTTACCAAAATGTTCGCAAAATAGAAAGTTGGCCCGCGAAGCGGGAAACCCTAGGGCGGGAATGACCTCGGTTAGGGTTAGGGTTGGAGTTAGGGTTAGCAATGGAATTTTTCCTAAATGTTTAAGGACATATGTACATAGATAGCAGAAGTTCGGCCTAGTGGCTCCGGTTGACCCGTCTGCGAAGAGCGTCACCCGTGGGACCTACATATATGCAATGCATCGTCGAATTCTTAAAAAATAGAACCTTTTTTTACATAATTCATACTAGTAAATAAATAATAGAAACATAATATAAAGTAATATGAGAGAGAAAAAAAAGAAAAAAAGAAAAAAAAACCTATATGCCGAGGGTGGCCGTCGGCATAGAGGGGCCACGGCCTATGCCGAGGGTAGCCCTAGGCGTCTGTGTGACGCCGTGAGCGGGCGATGACGGCGCGGGTGCGAGGGAGGTGATGGAGACCCTACGCCGAGGGCCTGGTAGACGCCGAGGGCAGCCCTCGGCGTAGCCACATCTACGCCGACGGCATCGGTACGCCGACGGTCGTCCTCCAGAGGTGCCCTGGCGAGGCTGTACGCCGACGGCCCCGATATAAAGCCCTCGGCGTACGTGGTGGCCGTCGGCGTACACCATTCCTGTAGTGGATCTTACATTAGTGAACGGAGCGATTAGTATTTTATTTTCGCATTGTCGAGTTACCATAGACATATCGCCAAAATTAGTCACATGGCCCGTAAAATGATCATGCATGTCCCGTTCATCTCTACACGTCTGTCACCTAGCAGCACGTCGATCTCAGCCGACCCGGTCCCTCCGCTAGCTGTCCAGCTCGCCCTCATGATCCAGGCCCCATGAGTTCTCCAATGGCGGCGCGGCCAAATCCCAGCACTCCATCGCACTTGCTAGTTACTGCCATGATCGCTCTATGCGAGTACTAAAACCTGTACCGGAGGCAAAAAGTCGCCCACTGGAGCCAAACAATTCCGTTCTTTGCGTTTCTTTTCGGTGCCAGTTTACGCGTTGATGCGATCATCGAGCAAGTGTCATGCAATCGCGTGGGATGGAAAATTATCTACCTAGCCCAAGTGGCTCATCGAGTTAGCAAGTCGCTGTAAGTACCTGCTCGCGAAACCTTTGTATATCTGAATTGCCAAAACCAGACAAAGACAAAAGCTATAGCTAAGGCCCACTTGTCGGTAGGTCTTCTTTTCACTCTACTATTTTTCTCTTTTTAATTTTATTTTGTCTACTCTCACTTCTTCCCTGAACAACACACATGACACATCAGCCACATCCGTTGCACCAGCATGGACACTCGCCGCCCACCCACGCATATCGCATGCACACACCAGTGGGGTGGCAGACGAAACCGGAGGCCGCAAGAAACAAAGACCGGTCACGGGACCGACAGATAGGACACTACCCTTGATCTGGCTGGAGTCGGCCGCACCCGTCCTGAATCAAGCGCATCCAACAAAATTGAACATCGTCGGTGGAAGCTAGGGATGTTGATGGAGGGCTCGATGTTGTGGTGGCAAAAGACACGAGGGTGGAGGAAGCTTGTGGGGTGTCTGGTGTGGCTTCCATGGCCACTGGCGGTGTCCGGAGTCGCCGGTGGAAACATCCGGCTCGGCAGTTGGCGCCTCTCGTACAATAGATGTCTGGTTTTAGGATTTTTAGGCGGTGGCCAGGGATTGTCAAATATAGCAACCGGTGGAAAATTTTGGTCAGCTTCCTACTTTTTTGTGGAGGATCATTTATACAAAGATTATTGGAGCAACATTTTTAGATTAAATTACTATATCTTCAATTTTTTGCAATTCTAGCTGAATATGGAAATTGAGTTCAAGATACTCTAAAGACATCACCATCGAGCTTTTTTTAGGACAATTCCCATCGAGCTAGTCAGACTATTTTTTTATAGATAAAGGAGTATAGCTCCAGCCTCTGCATCAATAGATGCAAATGGCTTTGCTTTATTAAACCATAGTATCAGTTCATCAAGATTCACTTATTACATTCACGGATAAGCTAAGGTCGATACATGAATCAACCATAAGAAAATGTGACACACAGAAAAGCTATGCATTTGCTATTCTATTAAGATGTTGCCACCTAGTAGCCTGGAAAAAGATGTCCTGAACAACCACTACCATCCGGTTGCATCCAGTAACCATATCCTCCCGCTGCTCCAATGGAAGAAGGAAAACCCATTGTTGAATCGAATAAGAAGCTCGCCGGATAACCTGCAAAAAATTAATTTCAGTTTGTTTGTTACACATAATATCATTCCTACTCCTCCAAATAGCCCAACAAAGAGCAGATACACATATACGAATCTTCTCTTTATCATTATTTCGCACACCATTAAGCCATTTACCGAATATATTAGTAATATTAGCTGGTGGAGGAATGTTATATGTAAAATACATCATACGCCAAATAATCTTCGCGAAAGGGCAACCAATGAACAAATGATTAACGGTTTTCGTGGAATCACAAAAACAACATTTTTGACATCCATTCCACTTCCATTTAGCTAAGTTATCGTTACTTAGAAGCACCTTGTTACTAAGGAACCACATAAATTTTTTGATTTTCAAAGGGATCTTTAATTTTGATAGATACTTACGAAGGTAAATAGTGTATCAAATCAAGATACATAGACTTAACTGAAAATATACCCGAATTAGTAATTTTCCAAACAAACTTATCCGGTTCAGTTGATAAATTTATTGTTATTAACCGCTAGCATAGATGTATCCATTGTAGCCATTTATTATCATCCAGACCTCTTCTAAATGAAATATTTAAAGGTGCAGTAACAAACGCTGTCGATACTAGCACATTTTTATGTTGGGCAATATTATAAAGCGCCGAATATTGATGAGATAGAGGAAAATCTCCCATCCAAACATCTTTCCAGAACCTAACACTTGTCCCATCACCAATTTTGAAATAACCCCGCTTGAAAAAATCATTCTTGAAATGCATAAGGCCTTTCCAGAAAGGTGAATCATTAGGTTTAGCTTCTACTTGTTCTAGAGTTTTATTTCTGAGGTATTTATTACATAGCAGTTGCTACCACATACCCTCCTCCGAAAGGAGTTTCAACAACCATTTACTAAGTAAATATTTGTTATTTTAATTCCAGCACCTGTGACGCCCCGTAACCGATACCATGAGGATCCCAGCGAACCCGCCGAAATCCGCACGATATCGATTCAGAGACGCCCTCCGACACGACGTGCGCGACGAATCACACACGTGATGCCAGAGGAATTAACACGAGAGGTAACATTACAACAGGATTACAATAGAGCCCACAAGATACATATATTACAACAACGACTCCAACGAGTCAAGATACAAATATACAATACAAAGATCCGAATCATACACAAGATCGAATACGTCCTTGTACGGACAAGATACAAATTGGACTAAGAGTCCTGAAGATAAACGATGGCGTCCATAACCCTGCCCAGGCCAAGCCGGATGGGTAACCTTGCTAACGCCGTCATCTCGTACCTGTCAAAGTCGGACCATCGGTTGCCGACAAAAGTGAGGAAGCAAAAGACAAAGAGAAAAGGCGAGAGTAAGTACCAAGGAACGAACTCCGGCATGTACTTAGCGAGACTAGAAATGGCTATGATCGCCGGGCGAGTATATATATATATCGCCTGGGGCAATATGGTAGGTTTAGCGGAAGGAAAACTTTAACCAATAGAGACACACTACAACATCCGTCTACTCAGATAAGATAAGAGAGCGCTGATACGTCTCCAACATATCTATAATTTCTGATGTTCCATGCTAGTTTTATGACAATACCTACATGTTTTGCTCATACTTTATAATGTTTTTATGAATTTTCCGGAACTAACAAGATGCCGAAGTGCCAGTTCCTGTTTTCTGCTGTTTTTGGTTCCAGAAAGGCTGTTCGGGCAATATTCTCGGAATTCGACGAAACAAAGGCCAAACATCATATTTCACCGAGACGGACCAGGACACCGAAAGAGAGCCGGAGGGGAGGCCCAGGGCTCCCAGACCATAGGCTAACGCGGCCTGGAGGGGGGGGGGCGCCGCCCTATGGGGTGGGCCCCCCAGGCACCCCCTCGCGCCGCCTCTTCGCCTATATTATCCCCCGTGACGTGAAAACCCTACACAAATTGACGAAACTCCAGAAAGACTCCAGGGACGCTGTCGCCATCGCGAAACTCCGTTTCGGGGGACAGAAGTCTCTGTTCCGGCACGCCGCCGGGACGGGGAATTGCCCCCGGAGTCATCTCCATCAACACCACCGCCATCTTCATCGCCATCGCTGTCTCCCATGATGAGGAGGGAGTAATTCTCCCCCGAGGCTGAGGGCTCTACCGTAGCTATGTGGTTCATCTCTCTCTCCCATGCGAACTTTATGTGATCATGAGCTTTGTATCACTATTACTATGTGCTACTCTAGTGATATTATTAAAGTAGTCTATTCCTCCTTCATGATGTAATGTTGACAGTGTGTGCATCATGTAGTACTTGGCGTAGGTTATGATTGTGATCTCTTGTAGATTATGAAGTTAACTATTACTATGTACTCTAGAGTTACTTTAATATGAACTCCGGATTCACTCTCCATGGTGTGACAGTGACAGTGTTTGCATCGTGTGTGATTCCTTTATGACGTTGTGGAGCTTGTTTACTCCGGCTTGAGGGTGCTCTCGTAGCCCTACACAATGAATGGTGTTTGTTATCCAACAATAGAGTCTTTGAAGGTAGCATAAGAGAAGAGAACTTATTTATTTATGTGATCATTGTTGAGAGTGTCCACTAGTGAAAGTATGATCCCTAGGCCTTGTTTCTAAGCAACAAGTTCTACTGCATGTTTACTTGCTGCCATAGTTATTTTAGATTGTTATTACCACTCATATTCATCCATATCACTTGCATCTTACTATCTCTTCGCCGAACTAGTGCACCTATACATCTGACAAGTGTATTAGGTGTGTTGGGGACACAAGAGACTTCTTGTATCGTAATTGCAGGGTTGCTTGAGAGGGATATCTTTGACCTCTACCTCCCTGAGTTCGATAAACCTTGGGTGATTCACTTAAGGGGAACTTGCAGCTGTTCGACAAACCTCTGCTCTTGGAGGCCCAACACTGTCTACAGGAATAGAAGCGTGCGTAGACATCAAGCTATTTTCTGGCGCCGTTGCCGGGGAGGTAAGGTAAAAGGTATTCACATCCTCCGACTACTAAGCTATTTCCTAGCACTGTTACCGGTGTGTGAGTGCTCGAAGCTATTTCCTTTAGATCCTGCAATTGCATCTTTTTGTTTCTTGTTTACACTAGTTAGGCTTAATGGAAACAACAAAAAAATTAGAGATCTTTATGAACTTTATATTGAATTAGGACATGATGTGTTTGAAGAGAGAATTAAAAAACCCATGGAACTTTGTTTGCAAAATAGTTGTAGCAATGTTATTAGCATGAACTCTTTGAATACTATTATTGCTAATGCTATGGAAGAATTTAAGCTTGGGGAAGCTGGTTGTGATATTTTTAGTCCCCCAAGTTTTGAGGAGAAAATTTTCTTTGATGATACTTTGCCTCCCATTTATGATGATTATAATGATAGTGGTATTTTGGTGCCACCTACTATGGAGGATAAAGTTTATTATGATTATACTATGCCTCCTATATTTGATGATGAGAATAATAATGATAGCTACTTTTTTGAATTTGCTCCCACTACAATTAATGAGAATGACTATGCTTATGTTGGGAGTAGTGATTATTTTATGCATGAGACTCATGATAAGAATGCTTTATGTGATAGTTATATTGTTGAGTTTGTTCATGATGCCACTGAAAGTTATTATGAGAGAGGGAAACATGGTTATATGTATTTTAATAATATTAAGTTTCCCCTCTTTATGTTGAGAATCTTGAAGTTGCGCTTGTGTTACTTTTCTATGCTTGTCGCATTATGCCTACATGACTTGTTTATTTACAAGATTCCTTTTCATAGGAAGTGGGTTAGGCTTAAATTTGTTTCATACTTGCTTTTCCATGCTCTCTTTGCTTCAACTCTCATCCTTATGAGTGCATCATTAAAACTACTGAGCCCATCGTAACGGAAATTCAATTCGGCTCCCGGGTGCGTATGCTCCCTATACCTAAAAATTATATTTCGAGTTGTCAAAAAATTTTGGCAAAAAATTCTACATGTACATCTCCATAATATATGTGCATTCGTCAAGTTTCACCAAAAAAATATATTTTTTGTGGTCTATCTAAAAAAGAGAAAATTTATCATGTAAAAAGCATTATTTTTAGCACTAAGTTTTGTCTTTTTTATACACGTCACATGACAAGTCCATTTTTTATGAAACAACTTTGTGAGCGTGTAGCACGTGAAGATGTACGCACGAATTTTTCGTTTCAATTTTTTTAAATTCAAACTATGTGTAAGATGAATTTCAAAATAGAGGGAGCATATGCTCCCATGTTCCAAAACACCACTTCCCCATCTTAATGACTATAAAGAAAGCACTTCTTGGGAGATAACCCATGCTTTTATTTTGCTACTATTTTGTTGTGTCTTGGAAGTTGTAACTACTGTAGCAACCTCTCCTTATCTTTATTTTATTTCATTGTTGTTCCAAGTAAAGTCTTTGATAGTAAGGTTGATACTAGAATTGGATTACTGCGCAGAAACAGATTTCTTGCTGTCACGAAATTGAGCAGCCCCGTCTGTAGGTAACTCAGAAAACTCTGCCAATTTACGTGCGTGATCCTCAGATATGTACGCAACTTTCATTCAATTTGAGCTTTTTCATATGAGCAAGTTAAGTGCCCCAGAAAAATTCGTCTTTACGGACTGTTCTGTTTTGACAGATTCTGCCTTTTATTTCGCATTGCCTGTTTTGCTATGTTTGATGGATTTCTTTGTTCCATTAACTTTCAGTAACTTTGTGCAATGTCCAGAAGTGTTAAGAATTATTATGTCACCTCTGAATATGTGAATTTTTGATTATGCACTAAACCTCTAATGAGTTTGTTTTGAGTTTGGTGTGGAGGAAGTTTTCAAGGATCAAGAGAGGAGGATGATACAATATGATCAAGAAGAGTGAAAAGCCTAAGCTTGGGGATACCCCCCTGGTTCATCCCTGCATATTTCAAGAAGACTCAAGCATCTAAGCTTGGGGATGCCCAAGGCATCCCCTTCTTCATCGACAACTTATCAGGTCACCTCTAGTGAAACTATATTTTTATTCCGTCACATCTTTTGTGCTTTACTTGGAGCGTCTGTGTGCTTTTATTTTCGTTTTTTTATTTTCATTATCTGAATAAATTCATGCTTGTGTGGGAGAGAGACACGCTCCGCTTTTTCATTTGAACACTTGTGTTCTTCGTTTTACTTTTAATGTTCATGGCGAAGGTTGAAACTGCTTCGTTCATTGTCATTTGGTTGGAAACAGAAAATGCTTCATGTGGTAATTGGTATATTGTCTTGAATAATTTGATACTTGGCAATTGTTGTGCTCAAATAGATCATGTTTAAGCTCTTGCATCATGTACTTTGTACCTATTAATAAAGAACTACCATAGAGCTTGTTGAAATTTGGTTTGCATGATTGGTCTCTCTAAAGTCTAGATATTTTCCGGTGAAGTGTTTGAACAACAAGGAGACGAGTGTAGAGTCTTATAATGCTTGCAATATGTTCTTATGTAAGTTTTGCTGTACCGGTTCATACTTGTGTTTGCTTCAAACAACCTTGCTAGCCAAAGCCTTGTACTGAGAGGGAATTCTTCTCGTGCATCCAAATCCTTGAGCCAAAAACTATGCCATTTGTGTCCACCATACCTACCTACTATGTGGTATTTCTCTGCCATTCCAAAGTAAATTACTTGAGTGCTACCTTTAAAATTTCATTCCTTGTCTTTGCAATATATAGCTCATGGGAAAATAGCTTTAAAAACTATTGTGGTAAAGAATATGTAGCTTATGTATCTTATTTCTTATAAGTTGCTTGTTGAGCGGTAACCATGTTTCTGGGGACGCCATCAACTATTACACCTTTGTTGAATATCATGTGAGTTGCTATGCATGTTCGTCTTGTCTGAAGTAAGGTGATTTATCATGATCAAATGGTTTGAGTATGCATATTGTTAGAGAAGAACATTGGGCCGCTAACCAAAGCCATGAATCATGGTGGAAGTTTCAGTTTGGACATTAATCCTCAATCTCTTATGAGAATATTATCTGCTGTTGAATGCTTATGCATTAAAGAGGAGTCCATTATCTGTTTTCTATGTTGTCCCGGTATGGATGTCCTTAGTTGAGATCTATCAAAAACGAGAAATCAAATGCGATCTATCTCCTTGGACCTTTGTACAGGCGGCATAGAGGTACCCCTTTGTGACACTTGGTTGAAACATATGTTATGCAATGATAATCCATGTAAATCCAAGCTAATTAGGACAAGGTGCGAGCACTATTGGTATTCTATGCATGAGGCTTGCAACTTATAGGATGTCTTATGCATAACACATATGAATTATTACTACCGTTGACAAAATTGTTTCTATGTTTCAAAATAAAAGCTCTAGCACAAAAATAGTAATCCATGCTTCCCTCTGCGAAGGGCCCTTTCTTTTACTTTATGTTGAGTCAGTTTACCTACTTCCTTCTATCTTAGAAGCAAACACTTGTGTCAACTGTGTGCATTGATTCTTACATACTTGCTTATTTGCATTCATCATATTACTTTGTGTTGACAATTATCCATGAGATATATCCATGAGATAAACATGTTGAAGTTGAAAGCAAGCTGCTGAAACTTATATCTTCCTTTGTGTTGCTTCAAAACTTTCTACTAAGAATCTATTGCTTTATGAGTTAACTCCTATGCAAGTCTTATTGATGCTTGTCTTGAAAGTACTATTCATGAAAAGTCTTTGCTATATGATCAGTTGTTTAGTCATTATCTTTACCATTGCGTTGAATCACTTCATTCATCTCATATGCTTTACAATAGTATGATCAAGATTATGATAGTAGCATGTCACTTCAGAAATTATTCTTTTTATCGTTTACCTACTCGAGGGCGAGTAGGAACTAAGCTTGGGGATGCTTGATACGTCTCCAACGTATCTATAATTTCCGATGTTCCATGCTAGTTTTATGACAATACCTACATGTTTTGCTCACACTTTATAATGTTTTTATGCATTTTCCGGAACTAACCTATTAACAAGATGCCGAAGTGCCAGTTCTTGTTTTCTGCTGTTTTTGGTTCCAGAAAGGCTGTTCGGGCAATATTCTCGGAATTCGACGAAACAAAGGCCAAACATCATATTTCACCGAGACGGACCAGGACACCGAAAGAGAGCAGGAGGGGAGGCCCAGGGCTCCCAGACCATAGGCTGGCGCGGCCTGGAGGGGGGCGCGCCGCCCTATGGGGTGGGCCCCCCAGGCACCCCCTCGCGCCGCCTCTTCGCCTATATTATCCCCCGTGACGTGAAAACCCTACACAAATTGACGAAACTCCAGAAAGACTCCAGGGACGCCGCCGCCATCGCGAAACTCCGTTTCGGGAGACAGAAGTCTCTGTTCCGGCACGCCGCCGGGACGGGAATTGCCCCCAGAGTCATCTTCATCGACACCACCGCCATCGCCATCGCTGTCTCCCATGATGAGGAGGGAATAATTCTCCCCCGAGGCTGAGGGCTCTACCGTAGCTATGTGGTTCATCTCTCTCTCCCATGTGATCTTTATGTGATCATGAGCTTTGTATCACTATTACTATGTGCTACTCTAGTGATGTTATTAAAGTAGTCTATTCCTCCTTCATGATGTAATGTTGACAGTGTGTGCATCATGTAGTAATTGGCGTAGGTTATGATTGTGATCTCTTGTAGATTATGAAGTTAACTATTACTATGTACTCTAGAGTTACTTTAATATGAACTCCGGATTCACTCTCCATGGTTTGACAGTGACAGTGTTTGCATCGTGTGTGATTCCTTTATGACGTTGTGGAGCTTGTTTACTCCGGCTTGAGGGTGCTCTCGTAGCCCTACACAATGAATGGTGTTTGTTATCCAACAATAGAGTCTTTGAAAGTAGCATAAGAGAAGAGAACTTATTTATTTATGTGATCATTGTTGAGAGTGTCCACTAGTGAAAGTATGATCCCTAGGCCTTGTTTCTAAGCATTGAAACTCCGTTTCCAACAAGTTCTACTGCATGTTTACTTGCTGCCATAGTTATTTCAGAATGTTATTACCACTCATATTCATCCATATCACTTGCATCTTACTATCTCTTCGCCGAACTAGTGCACCTATACATCTGACAATTGTATTAGGTGTGTTGGGGACACAAGAAACTTCTTGTATCGTAATTGCAGGGTTGCTTGAGAGGGATATCTTTGACCTCTACCTCCCTGAGTTCGATAAACCTTGGGTGATTCACTTAAGGGAAACTTGCTGCTGTTCTACTAACCTCTGCTCTTGGAGGCCCAACACTGTCTACAGGAATAGAAGCGTGCGTAGACATCAAGCGCATAAGGTAACAGATAAAATACTACACAAACATAACCCCTTCAACGATTGCGAAGAGGCAATGTAAAAGGCACTCAACGGTGGACAAGTTTTATTAGGTATCGGTTGTAGTAATGCTATATTACTACGCAAGTTATTATCAGATTATTAACAACAAGTATAAGGTGTAAGTTGTTCTATGATCAAGCTATACAATTCCAAGTCATCCGTAACCGTGGACACGGCTTATCGATAAGATGTACACCCTGCAGGGGTTGCCCAAATGTAACCATACGCATGCTCGACCCACTTACGACAGGTGGATGTCTCACAACAAGACCGTTCCCAGTTCAACAAGAAAGTCTAGGGGGGCCACCCGACTAAGCTACCCATAACGAAGTCCGGCCGTACTCCAAAACGGACTCAGGGTTTGCGACGGCGGCTAGGCGTGCAAACCACACGCTTTCGCTAAACGTCCCGCGGGGTACAGTACAGAATATAAACACCCGAAGGCAACAGGAAGTAAACACCCGAAGGCAACAGTAAGTAAAGCATGGCATACATGGCATAGGCAAATAAAACCAAGGTTGTGGCCCCCTTTTCAACTGACTTGAGAAAAGGTAATGGGTGAGGGGGTCCCAATAATCGTCCCCACGCATGGGTAGAGCGCTCAATCTCGGAACAGAAAACAAGAACTCGGGTCCTAGGGGACATTAGCGAGTCAAAGTTCCGATGCTTTCGCAAAGGGGCTCACAGATGCCTCTGCTTACAATTTTAGTTGTTAATAAATAAGTAAAGCATGTGTATCTCCAACAACTGATATAGCATGTGATAACCTCGCAACAACCCAACATATCCCGATAACAGATCGAGATAAACAACAGAGCCTAAACACGCCTACGACTCGCAAGGCTCAAACATCAATCAACGGCTATGGGTAAGGAATGATACATATAGGATTATTATGGTAACAAGTGGAATAGGACACGTGACTCGATAAGAAGCGCAACATAAGGATAGTAGTGCGAGGGAGAGCAAAATATAAAATAGGTGAAGGAGGTGGGCTCGCCTGTGAAAGGTTGCAGAACTTGTCGGAGAACTCGTCGTATCTCACATCAACACTTCGTGATCCTATCCGGGAAGAAGCAAATGCTGGACAACAACGCATGCAAGTCTTACTACTACGGAGAAGAATCGGCATGCTCCAGATATGATATGGATGCATGACATGGCAAGGATGATGCAATGCACTTATCCAATTTAATCGGAGTCGGAAGCCCGGACAAACAATTAGGTTGGAGTTGCATTTTCTATCGTCAAGTTAAGGGTTGATTATCATAGCAAACATGGCAGGAGTGAGCTACATCAAAGTTAAATGGAACCGGGACAACATTTATAGAATATCCCACATATTCCATATGTTCCATATTAGGTGATAATGCAAACTATCACAAGATTGTATGAAGCATGATGCAAAAGAATACATGGATGTCATAATCATGTTCATCACATTTTTCTGATCAAAATTCATATATAACACTTTTCATTTTGAGTTATAGTTTTAAAGATATGATTTTCACAAGTTAAAAGCATTTTCAGCAATTTTCGGAAAAACAGGAAAAGGGAAAACGGTTTTATACCCGCGAGGAGCTAGCCAAAGGCACAAACACGCGGGCCAGGGGCTGACTGGCGCTGACTGGGCTGCGGGTTAGAAACAGGATCCTGCAGGGGGTTTTCCAGAAAAGATTGGACCGCGGGTTAGAGAAGTTGAAAACGCAGGGGCCTAGTTGCAAAAGCAACTAGATCCAGATCTGGCGGGTGATTCTCACCGAGAGGGTTGCCATCCCGAGCGGCTGACGGGAGGGCTCCACGGCCATGTTGGCGTGCCGACGTGGCGAAGCATCCGTGCACGCCCAGAAGATGTTCGACGGTGTGATGCCGGGCGCGTCGCAGGCGGTGACCACCGGCGCCCAGATGTCGCGCGTGCGGGCGGTGCAGGGCGCGCGAGGAAGCAAGGCTGGCGCGTCGGCTTCGTCTCGTTGCCACGGACCAGAAAGAGGTGGTGCTATCGTCGGGGAGCCACCGGAGGGTCGCCGGCATCGAGACCTGCGGCGGCAATGGTCGGATCAACAAGGCGAGCACGGTACAGAGGAAGAGGAAGACGGAGAGGAGGCTCGGGAGGAAGAGGAGGTCACCAGGGACGCTATGGCGTGCTCAGAAAAGGCGGAGTAGGCCCATGGCGGCCGGAATTGAAGAAAACACCGACGGCCGGAGGTGGGGGAAGATGTCCTTGGCGACGATTTGAGGCGCCCCCGGTCCGATTCTTTGCAGCACGAGGTAGAGGAAGAAGAGGCGCATCGATGGGTGGTTGTGGCGAGGCTCGGGGTGGCCAGAAGCGGCGGATTGGCGGTGAGGAGGTGCGGCAACCATGGGGTTTCTCCCGTTTGCTTGCAGTGCAAGAAGAAAAGAGGCGAGGGGGAGGCGTGGGGAAGGAGGTAGGTTTGGTGGAGATGCTGTGGTCCAGAGAGGGAGAGTTGTTGGGGAGGATAAGGGAGAGGATGCGTGTTGGAGGTGGTGCGATGTGACGTTGTCCGCGTGAAGCTCACGCTCTCTGCGTGAAGGAGAAAGGCGAAAAGGGAAAGGAGGGCGAAACGGTACGGAGAAGTGGGCTTGGCCGGATCGGGCCAGACGAGATGGGCTACTGCGGCTGGGCTGCCTGGGTAGAGAAGAAAAGAGGCCAGGGGGAAGGGAAGCCCAGGGTTAGATAAGTTAGGTTTAGGGGTTTTCTTTTATAACTGTTTTGTAAACTGATTTGAATTTATTTAAATAAAGGTTTGAATTTTGAATACAGAGGTGGAGAGAAAATAAAAGTAATGGCTATCATTACCAGCAATTTTATAGCAAGATAAAATAGTTTTGTTTTTAGGATTTGTTAAATGAAAAGATGAGGGATGGTTTATTATAAAAACCATATGAGAGGGAAATAAAATATTTAGGGTTTTATAAAATAGTTTTATTTTGTTAAAACATGGATGATATGATGCATGATGCATGATGATACATAAAAGAAAAAGCACAAACAAAATCTATTAGGGGTATTATCCGGGGTCGTTACAATCGACACGCGTCCCGAGATCCCACGTCCAGGCACGGGGGAAGAGAGGTGAACTATCGGATCAGCTGGCGACATGTCGAACTCCTCGACACCACTAACAAGAAGTCTTGCTCCATGTAGACGGTCGACACCACCAACAAGAAGTCGTTGTTCCGATGACGATGAGGACTCCGGAGAAACAAAGGAAGGAGTAACAGTCACACGGATCCACCAATTCAGGTAACAAGGGCGAATAGTAAGAGTAGTCGGTATGGGGGCCAATCCATCCCGCACCCGAACTATTAACCCTGAACATAAATAGGAGAATCGTGTAACCAACTCTCGGATCTTAGATTGACAATATCGACAAGCATTGTCAGCAAGGATTCGATTGGGTCAAAGCACAAGGGATTGGAGAAAAATCACGGATTCAAAGAAGATGGCAAACGGAGAAGACAATGGTTAGCTGGCGGTGATGTACTTCTGTCGGAAATCTTCAGTGATCGGTCCTAATAGGTGAAGGCAGAGATCGTCCAACCCACGTCAAAACCTATGACTCGGAGAAGCAGATAAGAGAAGATTCAAAACTCGCAAAGATAAGAGGAGCAAGAATAGAGATAAGGAGAAAAATCAGAGCTAATCAGATCTATCCAACGAGTTTTTAGAAAATAGTTTTGACACTCTAACTGAACGACCGTTGGCAAGGCTATCCTACAAGCTGGACTAGTGGGGTACCGCAACCTGAGGCTCTGATACCAACTTGTGACGCCCCGGAACCGGTACCATGAGGATCCCAGCGAACCCGCCGAAATCCGCACGATATCGATTCAGAGACGCCCTCTGATACGTCTCCGGCGTATCGATAATTTCTTATGTTCCATGCCACATTATTGATGATATCTACATGTTTTATACATACTTTATGTCGTATTTGTGCATTTTCCGGCACTAACCTATTAACGAGATGCCGAAGAGTCAGTTGCTGTTTTCTGCTGTTTTTGGTTTCAGAAATCCTAGTAAGGAAATATTCTCGGAATTGGACGAAATCAACGCCCAGGGTCCTATTTTTGCACGAAGCTTCCAGAAGACCGAAGGGGAAAGGAAGTGGGGCCACGAGGCGCCGCCACAACAGGGCGGCGCGGCCCAGGTCTTGGCCGCGCGGCCCTGGTGTGTGGGGCCCTCGTGTGGCCCCCCGCGTTGCCCTTCCGCCTACTTAAAGCCTTCGTCGCGAAACCCCCGATGCCGAGAGCCACGATACGGAAAACCTTCCAGAGACGCCGCCGCCGCGAATCCCATCTCGGGAGATTCAGTAGATCGCCTCCGGCACCCTGCCGGAGAGGGGAATCATCTCCCGGAGGACTCTTCACCGCCATGGTCGCCTCCGGAGTGATGAGTGAGTAGTTCACCCCTGGACTATGGGTCCATAGCAGTAGCTAGATGGTCGTCTTCTCCTTATGTGCTTCATTGTCGGATCTTGTGAGCTGCCTAACATGATCAAGATCATCTATCCGTAATTCTATATGTTGTGTTTGTCGGGATCCGATGGATAGAGAATACTATGTTATGTTGATTATCAATCTATTACCTATGTGTTGTTTATGATCTTGCATGCTCTCCGTTATTAGTAGAGGCTCCGGCCAAGTTTTTACTCTTAACTCCAAGAGGGAGTATTTATGCTCGATAGTGGGTTCATGCCTCCATTAAATCTGGGACGATGGCGAGAAAGTTCTAAGGTTGTGGATGTGCTGTTGCCACTAGGGATAAAACATTGATGCTATGTCCGAGGATGTAGTTATTGATTACATTACGCACCATACTTAATGCAATTGTCTGTTGTTTGCAACTTAATACTGGAAGGGCTTCGGATGATAACCTGAAGGTGGACTTTTTAGGCATAGATGCATGCTGGATAGCGGTCTATGTACTTTGTCGTAATGCCCAATTAAATCTCACAATACTCATCATATCATGTATGTGCATGGTCATGCCCTCTCTATTTGTCAATTGACCGACTGTAATTTGTTCACCCAACATGCTATTTATCTTATGGGAGAGACACCTCTAGTGAACTGTGGACCCCGGTCCATTTTTTTTACATTGAATACAATCTACTGCAATACTTGTTCTACTGTTTTCTGCAAACAATCATCATCCACACTATACATCTAATCCTTTGTAACAGCAAGCCGGTGAGATTGACAACCTCACTGTTTCGTTGGGGCAAAGTACTTTGGTTGTGTTGTGCAGGTTCCACGTTGGCCGCCGGAATCCCTGGTGTTGCGCCGCACTACATCCCGCTGCCATCAAACTTCAACGTGCTTCTTGGCTCCTCCTGGTTCGATAAACCTTGGTTTCTTTCTGAGGGAAAACTTGCCGCTGTACGCATCACACCTTCCTCTTGGGGTTCCCAACGGACGCGTGCTGTACGCGCATCACCCTCCGACACGACGTGCGCGACGAATCACACACGTGATGCCAGAGGAATTAACACGAGCGGTAACATTACAACAGGATTACAATAGAGCCCACAAGATACATATATTACAACAACGACTCCAACGAGTCAAGATACAAATATACAATACAAAGATCCGAATCATACAAAAGATCGAATATGTCCGAGTACGAACAAGATACAAATTGGACTAAGAGTCCTGAAGATAAACGATGGCGTCCATAACCCTGCCCAGGCCAAGCCGGAAGGGTAACCTTGCTAACGTCGTCATCTCGTACCTGTCAAAGTCGGGACATCGGTTGCCGACAAAAGGGAGGAAGCAAAAGAGAAAGAGAAAAGACGAGAGTAAGTACCAAGGAACGAACTCCAGCACGTACTTAGCGAGACTAGAAATGGCTATGCTCGCCGAGTGAGTATATATATATATCGCCTGGGGCTATATGGTAGGTTTAGCGGCAGCAAAACTTTAACCAATAGAGACACACTACAACATCCGTCTACTCAGATAAGATAAGAGAGCGCATAAGGTAACAGGTAAAATACTACACAAACATAACCCAGCTAAATACACATATCCCCTTCAATGATTGCGAAGAGGCAATGTAAAAGGCACTCAACGGTGGACAAGTTTTATTAGGTATCGGTTGTAGTAATGCTATATTACTACGCAAGTTATTATCAGATTATTAACAACAAGTATAAGGTGTAAGTTGTTCTATGATCAAGCTATACAATTCCAAGTCGTCCATAACCGCGGACACATCTTATCGATAAGATGTACACCCTGCAGGGGTTGCCCAAATGTAACCATACGCATGCTCGACCCACTTACGACAGGTGGATGTCTCACAACAAGACCGTTCCCAGTTTAACAAGAAAGTCTAGGGGGGCCACCCGACTAAGCTACCCGTAACGAAGTCCGGCCGTACTCCGAAGCGGACTCAGGGTTTGTGACGGCAGCTAGGCGTGCGAACCACACGCTTTCGCTAAACGTTCCGCGGGGTACAGTACAGAATATAAACACCCGAAGGCAACAGGAAGTAAACACCCGAAGGCAACAGTAAGTAAAGCATGGCATACATGGCATAGGCAAATAAAACCAAGGTTGTGGCCCCCTTTTCAACTGACTTGAGAAAAGGTAATGGGTGAGGGGGGTCCCAATAATCGTCCCCACGCATGGGTAGAGCGCTCAATCTCGGAACAGATAACAAAAACTCGGATCCTAGGGGACATTAGCGAGCAAAGTTCCGATGCTTTTGCAAAGGGGCTCACAGATGCCTCTGCTTACAATTTTAGTTGTTAACAAATAAGTAAAGCATGTGTATCTCCAACAACTGATATAGCATGTGATAACCTCCCAACAACCCAACATATCCCGATAGCAGATCGAGATAAACAACAGAGCCTAAACACGCCTACGACTCGCAAGGCTCAAACATCAAGCAACATCTATGGGTAAGGAATGATACATATAGGATTATTATGGTAACAAGTGGAATAGGACACGTGACTCGATAAGAAGCGCAACATAAGGATAGCAGTGCGAGGGAGAGCAAAATATAAAATAGGTGAAGGAGGTGGGCTCGCCTGTGAAAGGTTGCAGAACTTGTCGGAGAACTCGTCGTATCTCACATCAACACTTCGTGATCCTATCCGGGAAGAAGCAAATGCTGGACAACAACGCATGCAAGTCTTACTACTACGGAGAAGAATCGGCATGCTCCAGATATGATATGCATGCATGACATAGCAAGGGTGATGCAATGCACTTATCCAATTTAATCGGAGTCGGAACCTCGGACAAACAATTAGGTTGGAGTTGCATTTTCTATCGTCAAGTTAAGGGTTGATTATCATAGAAAACATGGCAGGGGTGAGCTACATCAAAGTTAAATGGAACCGGGACAACATTTATAGAATATCCCACATATTCCATATGTTCCATATTAGGTGATAATGGAAACTATCACGAGATTGTATGAAGCATGATGCAAAAGAAGACATGGATGGCATAATCATGTTCATCACATTTTTCTGATCAAAATTCATATATAACACTTTTCATTTTGAGTTATAGATTTAAAGATATGATTTTCACAAGTTAAAAGCATTTTCAGCAATTTTCGGAAAAACAGGAAAAGGGAAAATGGTTTTATACCCGCGAGGAGCTAGCCAAAGGCACTGACACGCGGGCCAGGGGCTGACTAGCGATGACTGGGCTGCGGGTTAGAAACAGGATCCTGCAGGGGGTTTTCCAGAAAAGATTGGACCACGGGTTAGAGAAGTTGAAAACGCAGGGGCCTAGTTGCAAAAGCAACTAGATCCAGATCTGGCGGGTGATTCTCACCGAGAGGGTTGCCAGCCCGAGCGGCTGACGGGAGGGCCCCACGGCCATGCTGGCATGCCGACGTGGCGAAGCATCCGTGCACGCCCAGAAGATGTTCGACGGTGTGATGTCGGGAGTGTCGCAGGCGGTGACCACCGGCGCCCAGATGTCGCGTGTGCGGGCGGTGCAGGGCGCGCGAGGAAGCAAGGCTGGCGCGTTGGCTTCGTCTTGTTGCCGCGGACCAGAAAGAGGTGGTGCTGTCGTCGGGGAGCCACCGGAGGGTCACCGGCGTCGAGACCTGCGGCGGCAACGGTCGGATCAACAAGGCGAGCACGGTACAGAGGAAGAGGAAGACGGAGAGGAGGCTCGGGAGGAAGAGGAGGTCACCAGGGACGCTATGGCGTGCTCAGAAAAGGCGGAGCAGGCCCACGGCGGCCGGAATTGAAGAAATCACCGACGGCTGGTGGTGGGGGAAGACGTCCTTGGCGATGATTTGAGGCGCCCCCGGTCCGATTCTTTGCTGCACGAGGTAGAGGAAGAAGAGGCGCATCGATGGGTGGTTGCGGCGAGGCTCGGGGTGGCCGGAAGCGGCGGATTGGCGGTGAGGAGGTGCGGCAACCATGGGGTTTCTCCCGTTTGCTTGCAGTGCAAGAAGAAAAGAGGCGAGGGGGAGGCGTGGGGAAGGAGGCAGGTTTGGTGGAGATGCTGTGGTCCAGAGAGGGAGAGTTGTTGGGGAGGATAAGGGAGAGGATGGCGTGGTGGAGGTGGTGCGCTGTGACGTTGTCCGCGTGAAGCTCATGCTCTCTGCGTGAAGGAGAAAGGCGAAAAGGGAAAGGAGGGCGAAACGGTACAGAGAAGTGGGCTTGGCCGGATCGGGCCAGAGGAGATGGGCTACTGCGGCTGGGCTGCCTGGGTAGAGAAGAAAAGAGGCCAGGGGGAAGGGAAGCCCAGGGTTAGATAAGTTAGGTTTAGGGGTTTTCTTTTATAACTGTTTTGTAAACTGATTTGAATTTATTTAAATAAAGGTTTGAATTTTGAATACAGAGGTGGAGAGAAAATAAAAGTAATGGCTATCATTACCATCAATTTTATAGCAAGATAAAATAGTTTTGTTTTTAGGATTTGTTAAATGAAAATATGAGGGATGGTTTATTATAAAAACCATATAAGAGGGAAATAAAATATTTAGGGTTTTATAAAATAGTTTTATTTTGTTAAAACATGGATGATATAATGCATGATGCATGATGATGCATAAAAGAAAAAGCACAAACAAAATCTATTAGGGGTATTATCCGGGGCCGTTACAGCACCTCAATTCCTAACCCACCTTGATCCTTAGGTCTACACAAAATATTCTATTTAGATAGTCTATATTTCTTCTTATTCTCATTAGATTGCAGAAAAAATTTGATCTATAATAGTCTTGCCTTTTCCTCACCCCAATTGAGATTTCCAAAATAGAGAGCATAAACATAGGAAGACTTGTAAGAACCGAATTAATCAAGAGCAGCCTATCTCGATAAGAAAGCAATTTGCTACGGCAACACCTAACTTGGAAGCAAAGCGATTCTCAATGGGGTTACACTCCGCATTTCGAAGTGTCATATAATGTATTGGAATACCCAACTACTTAAAAGGTAAGAATCCAGATTCACAACCAAAAATATTTCTATATTGGTCCTCCACATCCTTTTCCATACCAAAGCAAAAAATTTCACTCTTGTGAAAGTTAATTTTTAAACCTGATAGTTATTCAAAAATGCATAAGATGAGTTTCATATTAATGGCCTTAGCAATATCATGCTCCAAAAATAATATCGTATCATCTACGTATTGAAGTATGAAAATCTCCCCGTCAATTAAATGTAGTAACAAACTCCCCACTTACACTCATCTTTAGCACGTGCAATAAAAATCGCTAACATATCAGCGATAATATTAAAAAGAATCGGAGATAGAGAATCACCCTGATGTAATCCTTTCCTTGTTTGGAAATTATGACCAGTAACTTCATTAACCCTTATTCCCACACTCTCGCCTTGCACAAATTGTTTTATTCTATCACACCGAATAGGATCAAAACCCTTCATACGTAGCACTTGTTGCAGATAGGGCCATTACACCTTATCATATGCCTTTTAAAAATCTATTTTAAAAATCACCCGATCAAGTTTTTTCCTATGCATTTCGTGTATCGTCTCATGAAGGACTACCACTCCTTCTAAAATATGTCTTCCAGAGATAAACATCGTTTGTGTAGGTCTAATCACTTTATGAGCTACATCAGAAATACGGTTTGTCGTAACTTTAGTGAATATTTTAAAACTCATATTAGTAAGAAAATTGGCCTGTATTGCTGAATTTGAGTTGAATTTTCCTTTTTTTTGGAGTAGAGTAATAAAAGGCAGGTAACCTTTCTGAAAGCACTCAAACAATGCCATCAAGTCAGTTTTGATGACCTCCCAAAAATGTTGTAGAACTCAGCAGGAAAGCCATCTGGACCCGGAGATTTATTATGCCCCATCTGAAAAATAACATTGCGGATCTCCTCCATCGAAAAGTCTATAATTAATAAGCTATTCTCATCCGCGGACAGTTAAGGAATATCTTCGGTTCTATCTTCATTCAAAAAGATAGAACTAGGCTCTGGGTTTTCAATTTTTTTATAATACTCCGTAATGTAAACCCTGAGATTATCATCCCCGACAATAGTACCTTCCCCTTGTTCTAATTGATAAATTTTGTTTTTTCTATGTTTTCTGTTAGCTATGAGGTAAAAATATTTAGTATTATTTGCCTCACTCCTGAATATAATTCACCTTAGCCCTGTGCACCCACTTAATCTCTTCTTCTCTTCTAAGCTTATTTAGTTTTTCATTAGCCATCATTAAATCGTTGCTCTCATCTAGCGATAATGGAATGGTTTCGGCCTTCATATCTCAGGAATCAATGATAGTAAGGAGTATTTCCTTCTCCTTTTTATACTTCCCGCTTAAATTTTTAGCCCAGCCACGTAAGAAACGACACAAATATCTAATCTTATGTTTCCAAGTCTGTATATAGGGGTTTTTCCTACTGGGCCGGCAGCCCATTTGGATGCAATCATATCTTGAAACCCCTCCTGCTCAAGCCAGAATATTTCAAAGGAGAAGCGAGCTTTATTACCAACATGTGCCTGAATTCCAGCGTCAATCAAAAGCGGAGTGTGGTCAGATCCAGAGCGAGTCAAAGCCCAGACCAAAACCAAAGGGAATTTTTGTTCTCATTTGACACTAGGAAGCACTCGATCTAACTTTTCATAAGTAGGGGTCACTCTTCTGCTAGACCAAGTAAATTATCTCCTTGACAAAATGATTTCTCGTAAATTTAGATTCTCAATGATTGCATTAAAAATAAAAGGCCAGCGAGGATTAAAGTTGGCATTACTTTTGTCCTCCGGTCTACTCAACATATTAAAATCTCTAGCCAATAACATGGGTAAAGTTTCTGACTCACACGTCCTAACCAGCTCAAGAAACTCATGTTTATGTTTGTCTTGTGCCGCCCCATACACAGGCACAAGTAGCCACTCAAATCCATCAATTGTTTATTTAATAAACAATTTGACACAGAAATCTCCACTATCCACTCTATTGACCATCAAAGTACTAGTATTAATTCCTACAAGGATTCCCCCTGACCGCCCATGCGGCGGCAAATAAAACCATGCAAAGTCCTTACCAGCAGCTAAATCACGGAGAAACGGTACATCAAAATTAGACCATCTTGTCTCTAGTAAGGCGATGAAATCTAGGTCATACTCCCTAATCGATTTCTTCACAATCAAATGTTTTCCCGGAGCCTTAAACCCTTCGCTATTCCACGTGAAACCTTTAAGATTAGTCATTAAGATTTTGAGGATTTGATTCTAATACGATTACCGCACATTTTTCTTATCATACGATCTTTTTTTACGAACTTTTCTATCCTTAACAATAGCCGGAGGTATTAATATCTTCATCTCCCTCTTAATTCATAGTCCCCCTCCAAATCCTCACAAAGGTTAGATGCACGCGAAATCGCCAAACAAAGAGAAGCATTTCCATTTGAATCAACCAAATGATCAATACGTTTTAACATGGTCAAGGTACGTTGTAACTCAAAATCTTTGATTAACTTAGCCGATGCAATGCACTCAGAATTAGAATTACCTAACGAAACCCCAATGACACAGCATTCTCAATAATCTGATCATCAGAAAAAGAAGTAATCGAGGTTGGTTTTGGTACGGACGTACCTATCACAGGCATCTCCGCGCGTTTCTTAGCAATCATCACCGCTCTCTCCATCTATGTCGCATAGGCTGAGCACGCATAGTGTGACTCTCTTTGGCCCGCGGGCCTATGCTTTGGGGCCGGGCCAACGACTTGAAGTCAATATGGGGTGATTATTGGCTAATCGTTGTTTAATTAACGTCGGTTTGTGTCATGCTGTGCCTATATAAGTCACTACTTCGTTGCGTTACAGAGTGTACAAGCCTCCTGCTTAAGCTCAGCTAGCAAGTTGCAAAGTAGTATAGCACCATAGCTGGTTCTTGCTTACTTCGCTCTGCTTTTGCTTTGGTCGCCGGAATACTGAGAGAATAAAATATGAGGGTAAGATCTTGGTTCCAACTTCTCGGCAAAGAAAAAAGAAAAGATCTTGGTTCAAACTGATTAAATTCCATTCTTGTTCTTTACTATACTACTATATGATATGTGATCAATTAGTTGTTTTGTGAGGAAAAACGTGTGATAGTTTTGTTTATTCCTTCCGTTGGTTACTAAAATTTCGCTTATGAATTGAAATCGCTTGTGCAGACGCAGATGGTGATCAGGATGCACATCAGCTCTGAGAAGGGCTATTCCAAAGCTATCAAGGTGGCAGCTGCAGTCACCGGTAAATATATTGTTCCTTCCATTACCCTCCAAGATAGATCTCCCTTACCCTTCGCCTCTCAATTCTCGAGACTTGTTAATTAGCCTGCTTAATCCTCGGGTGGTTTACAATTTACACCGTTCACCTATGATGCAACGGTGACGAACTGCATGTTGACTAACTTTTGCATGAACTGACGCAGGTGTTGAGTCCGTGACGATCACGGGCGAGGACAGGAACCTACTGCTGGTGATCGGCGCCGGGATCGACTCAAACCGCATCACCGAAAAGCTGCGCCGCAAGGTCGGCAAAGCGGAGGTGGTGGAGCTGCGCACCGTCGACCACCACTATGGATCAAACCACCCCGGCGACCACCATCCGTACCGCTACCACCCGAACCAGAGCCTGTACAAGCACGAGGCCGCGCTCGACCTCCACTACTACACTGAGGGCTACCAGAACGCGGCCGGGACGTACGGACATGACTACTACGGCGGCGGTGGTGGCTACCAGGGCCACCAGTACAAGCAGCACAACTACTATGCCTATGCGCCGACGCCGGGGAACACCCACACGGTGGTGCACCACGGCCACGGGTACTCGGACGATCCCAACAGCTGCTCCATCATGTAGCAGCAGCGCGTGACATGGAAACGTATAGTAGTTTTGTATGTTGATTGGAGAATCGGGCTGTAGTGCTTGTGTCAGCACTCAGCACTCAGTAGTTAGCTTCCATGTTCATGTAATTACTGTACATCTAGCAAATCAGCAGATCTGCGTGCGTTTCATGGATATATCTATGTGAATATATATCATATACCCATGAAACCAAGCGTTCCACCTATGTAGCCATGTAGGGTCTGAAATGTGTCTAGGGTTCATGGTTTAGTTAGTTATCCGATGTGAACGAAAGGTGGGATGCTACAAGACAAACTTCTCTCATATGCAGAAGTAGGTTTATACTTGTAAATTATGTTTTAATAAGTCTACCAGCGTTCATGCTATATTTTTGACTTTTGAGAGATACCTAAAGAGGTATGCAAAAAGCTATATTTTTATCATTCACCCATTTTCTCGCAAAGCCGCAAGCTGAAGTGTAAGTACCGACTAACTAAATGAAATATCATATACCGACCCAAAGACCAATGTAAGTTAGGGGCGCCGAAGTGTTTGAAATAAGGAACAAATGCTTTCTTTGTAAGTGTGTATTCAATCTTTTGAGTAAAGAAGGGTATGGCAAGAGTTGATACATACTTAATGGAATGAATACTTAAAGGAGGGTATGGCAAGCGTAATAAATATTTAAAGGATAATATATTGCCTCAAATGCAACCGAAACCCACTGATTACTCTTTCTGGAAGGGCCCCGCGGAGGTAAGAAATAGTTTTTAGTAGATGATCTTTCAATGTGGGAAATGGACTATATACGAGGTTTATCACATAGTTCCTTTATAACATAGTTCGAATGAAACCGTTTTTGTTATAAGTGTGCTTTTCGAGGTGCCTCTGTATAAAGTTCAGAAGGACCTTAACCGAAAATAGTAGGACTATATGGTTACACTAGGTTCAAAGGTTGATAATGATACATCTCACTAATGATCTGGATACTTTGTGTGGAAGATCACTACTTCCGGTTTGTTTACCATGATGTCAATGTATTTAGATATAATGGACACACCATTCTTCAACAATAATACATTTGGAAACTTAAATTACCATTGAAGATTGAAACCTTTAAGTAGTTCTTATAAAAAAAGTGATTCTCACTAAAGATAACCTTGGTAAGAAAAAAATGGAATGGGTGTAATAAATGTGTGTTATGTGATTCCAGGAAATCTATTCACCATCTACTTATCGCATGTCCTTTTACTTTTGATATCATCAACCATCTAATATCACGTTCGACCAGTGCCGACACACAGGAAGGAACTGAGTCGTGCATAACACCACACAAACCACGCTTACCTAGCTGGACGATGCTACCTAATTCAATATAGTCACGTTTTCCCTCAAAAAAAAATCAACCATCTAATATCAAGAATATCTTGGAGAATTGGTTAAATGTGATTGGTTAGGACATTACAGCTAAGATTTGTATAGGAATTTGTGCTTTAATTTGGGCCATCTAGAAATGTAGGAATGATGTTGTCTTCAACAAATTTGGAAATGTTTATTTTCTACACGATACTCATATGGCTACATATTTGATCTACACATGGTCATAATTTCTACTAGGGCGCAACGAGCGCATATGGAGTCTGGGTGCATGCACCCATCGGCAGGCGGTTTCTTAGGATATCTTCAACTACGGTGGTAGTGGATTTTTAAAAGTTTGCATGATGCATAGGTGCTTTATGTTTACTAGCTAAATACCCGTGCGTTGCTACGGAAAAAATTTCATAAATATTCTACTATGACATTACTGTAGATGAACTTTTGCCAGTGCTAATAGTACATTGATGCGTGTTCAGCTACTATGTTCCATGAAGAGATCTAATGGACTGTGGTCGTCTCTGGAGGCGTCGCTGCCTCCATCAAATTAGGCCATCTCCAACGGGGAGTCCCTTCCCGCGTCCGTGTCCAGATGGTTCGAACCGGACAAATCCGTAGCACAACGCGCGGATGCATCCGAAAAAAGGATAGTCACGGCGTCTGAGATGACCCAAAGCCGGCCCAAATCTGGGCCTGATTTGCGTGGCCGCGGACACCGACGGTTATCCTCTCACGTCCTCCCCTTGTCCTCCCCTGGCCAGCGTGTATGCCTCTCAAACCACAGCTACTCAACTCTAGTATCAAACCTAAAGGATGGCCGACGAAGCTAGCGCCGCCGCCACCATCGGAGACGAGGTCGAGCACGCCGCCATTGTCGCTCCTATCGCTGAGGAGGTCCCGACCGTTCCGGTGGTCGTGTAGCCCGAGGAGGCGGCGAAGAAGGCGAGGCCCAAACTCACCACGGAGCAGAGGCAAATGGAGAACAAGAAGTGTGACGAGCGGTGCAGGGCGCTCGATCAATGGAAGAGGGAGGCCTCCGCCGCGGAGGAGCGGCAGAGGGAGGCCGAGTAGCTCCAACTCCTCCAAACGGAGGCGAAGGCGAAGGCCATACAAGAGCATGTCGTGCTCTTTTACGACCACAACGCGCTCGTGCAACTGACTGTGACGGGGTAGGCACGGACTCAGCGGGAAGCTCCGCCCCGCTATGACTCGGTCGCCTCCTCCCCGGTCAACAACCCCACCAGCTGCCCCGTTTGGGTACCTGCCCGGCGCTGGCGGTGCGGTTCTTGTACCCGCCACGGGATGGGTCACCGGAGGTGGGCGAGTCCATGACTGGGCCATCGCCTTCATCTATTGACCTCAACCGTGCGCCAACGACGCACTCCAAGGCCCCGAGGCCGATGCCCCCAGTAGCGATGGCGCCGGTGCCCGCACCCTGTTCGACGAAATGTCTGGGCCGCGTTGGCAAAATGGGTGGCCGCAGCGTTGGCCGCAGTGAGCGACCCAAACGGCCAGGTGGACGCCGGCTCCTCTATGACTTGGTCGCCTCCTCCCCGGTAAACAACCCCACCAACTGCCCCGTTTGGGTACCTGCCCGGCGCCGGCGGGGTGGTCCTTGTACCCGCTGATGTCTACGGGTGCTTCTATTCTTGTAGACAGTGTTGGGCCTCCAAGAGCAGAGGTTTGTAGAACAGCAGCAAGTTTCCCTTAAGTGGATCACCCAAGGTTTATCGAACTCAGGGAGGAAGAGGTCAAAGATATCCCTCTCATGCAACCCCTGCAACCACAAAGCAAGAAGTCTCTTGTGTCCCCAACACACCTAATAGGTGCACTAGTTCGGCGAAGAGATAGTGAAATACAGGTGGTATGAATAAATATGAGCAGTAGTAACGGCGCCAGAAAAGTGCTTGCTGGCGTGTGGTTGATGGTGGTAATATTGCAGGAAGTAAAGATGCAGTAGAAACAAGTAAACAAGCAGCGATAGCGATATTTAGGAACAAGGCCTAGGGATCATACTTTCACTAGTGGACACTCTCAACTTTGATCACATAACAGAATAAATAAATAGATGCTAGACTCTACACTCTCTTGTTGGATGATGAACACCACTAACTGTGTAGGATTACACGAACCCTCAATGCCGGAGTTAACAAGCTCCACAATATTCAATGTTCATGTTTAAATAACCTTAGAGTGCATAACAGATCAACATAACCAAACCAAGTACTAACATAGGATGCACACTGTCACCTTCACTCTACGAAAGGAGGAATAGATCACATCAATATCACCATAGCAATAGTTAACTTCATAATCTACAAGAGATCACAATCATAGCCTACGCCAAGTACTACACGACGCACACACTGTCACCACTACACCGTGCAGGAGGAATAAACTACTTTAATAACATCACTAGAGTAGCACACAGATAAATTGTGATACAAAACACATTGCAATCATAAAGAGATATAAATAAGCACTTCACTATGCCATTCATAACAGTGAATAAGTATTCTGTGAAATATAGCCTAAGAGACCCACACGGTGCACACATCTGTCACCTTTACACACGTGGGACAAGGAGTCTCCGGAGATCACATAAGTAAAACCCACTTGACTAGCATAATGACATCTAGATTACAAGCATCATCATATGAATCTCAATCATGTAAGGCAGCTCATGAGATTATTGTATTGAAGCACATAGGAGAGAGATTAACCACATAGCTTGTTGGAGATATGCCCAAGAGGCAATAATAAAAGTGGTTATTATATATCTTTATGTTTATGATAAATGTTTATATACCATGCTATAATTGTATTAACCGAAACATTGATACATGTGTGATATGTAAACAACAAAGAGTCCCTAGTATGCCTCTTAACTAGCTTGTTGATTAATGGATGATTAGTTTCATAATCATGAACATTGGATGTTATTAATAACAAGGTTATATCATTGTATGAATGATGTAATGGATACACCCATATTAAGCGTAGCATAAGATCTCGTCATTAAGTTATTTGCTATAAGCTTTCGATACATAGTTACCTAGTCCTTATGACCATGAGATCATGTAAATCACTTATACCGGAAAGGTACTTTGATTACACCAAACGCCACTGCGTAAATGGGTGGTTATAAAGGTGGGATTAAGTATCCGGAAAGTATGAGTTGAGGCATATGGATCAACGAGTGGGATTTGTCCATCCCGATGACGGATAGATATACTCCGGGCCCTCTCGGTGGAATGTCGTCTAATGTCTTGCAAGCATATGAATAAGTTCATAAGAGACCACATACCACGGTATGAGTAAAGAGTACTTGTCGGAGACGAGGTTGAACAAGGT
>NC_061514.1:118986406-119148282 GCF_022539505.1 Lolium rigidum | reverse complement strand
TCACTAAAGAGCTCTAAGCTCCCAGTGTTCCCAGAGCCTGTGGTTGATCGGTGCATATGGCCTAGGTTCCATGTGTTGACTACAGGTCGGTTGCTCCTGTTGCGCGTTGACAGGTAGCAAGGCAAGAGATGGAAATCCACGGCACTGTGTTCGTCTCGCATTTTTTCTTCTCCCGATTCCCTTCCTCACCTCTCTCCTCCGCCCAAACCGTCCCGCCGATTCAGCCTGTCTCCTCCAGATTCTGGTTATTCAACGCAATTAGTTACATGGGTTACAGACATAATGCATTCCATCTTTTTGCCGTTTAATTCTGAACATATGATTTTACACATACATTTTGTTTTGCACCCTTTAACTATAGATTTATATTGAAAATAATCTACCATGCTTCTTTACTTGTGAGGATGGGAGAAGAAAACAGATATGAGACGGTTGTCCTGGACTCTTAGACGCAGGCATACCTGGAATGATGTGGAATTCTATAAATGGCCAATGAAGCATCTATTACTAGCAATTTGATCGTAAATAATTTTGAAAGCCTGCTCATAATTTATCAAAAGTTTTTTTTTGTGATGGCATTGCCCTTGTTGATGCTTATAAACGCTAGACGAGATGCCGTGTTCTTCATGAAAAAATATTGTGCCTCATATACTGCAATGATCGATGTTGTGCCAAGTAAATTTTTAATCTACTATCTAATTTGCTTTGCTAGCAAGGCAAGAGAAGTAATTAATTGAGCATTCTATCTTACCTTGCAAAAATGTGTTTAAGCAATCTAGCATGGTCAAATTATGTAAGTATCAATAACTTGATTATTTTTGCATTTGCTGTAAGGCAAACCATATCAATATGCATGACAGATTAGAGTTCTGCAACAGTGCCAATCCACCTTTCATGTTACATTCGCTGCTGCTTGACTGATCACCTAAGTTGCCATCACTTTTGGTTGGTCTTGGTTTCGAAAGAAAAACTTTGTTGGTTAGTGAGTGAAATTATTTCTTGCACATTTGAGTCATCCATTCTCTAACTCATGGGCTTCTTGTGGATAATCACCATGTGCTTGTGCTTTGTTGTTTCTTTTGTACAGTTTGTGGAGAGCTGGAGATTAATAATGATAATGCCCTTTAAATGATAATGCCCTTTAAATGATAATGCATTACATATATGTAAACTTACATTCTCATATTTTATGTCCCATTCCACTGTAGAATACCTTTTTGTACTTGAGGCAGATGGTTTTTCTTTAAAAATAGGATTATGCATGATTCCGTGGATTCAAAGAAGTAGAGTAATCACCAGCGTCTTGTTTGGCATCAGAGTGGCCCAGTCACTGCATGTCCATGTTGTTTATGCTATTGTAAGGATCAGAGGGCTCGGTTCTTAGGTGATATATTAAGCTTAGATTTTTTTTTTGAGGCATTTGGATATTATATGAGAATATTCTGAGAGTTAAAACTCCCATATACAAAATTCATGAAACCTTATGGTCGACAAGCTGTATGTTTGGTACCCATTTTGCCTATTAGCTAGAACACAGTTCACATGTTGTTCGAAGCTGTCATTTTGTTGTTCTTGCCAATAACTAACCATGGTATTCTGTTTAGGATGCACTCGCTGGGGATCAAATTGCTGATTTGTAGGCAGGAGGAAAGGAAGTGTTTGGAAAAGAGGGGGGGGGGGCTGCCTTGCAACAATGCGACTTCTACGAACTGGTAAATGCATGAACTATGTAATACTTAATTTGTTCACTAATATAAGATGTTTTGGCAAACTAAATTAACTTTCCAATCCGTCTTATATTGGGGAACGGAGGGAGTACATGTTTTGGAAGTTGGAACATCGATTTTGGGGCCGAGGACACACTGCCTGCTATTGACCAACTTTTGTATCTTTCTTCATATGTGATGATATGATTTTTTGGTGGGAGACATCAGATGAGATGTTAAGCTAATGAAAGAACAATGATATAGTTGACAGGCCAGTTAAATTTATTTACCACTGCACCAAATAGACACTCGAAGCTTAGCTCGCTGGTCGTAATTGCAAGCAATGGACAATTGGAGATAGACCCACTTGAGTACTTGACGGCACCATATTTTCCAAGGTAATCAAGATAGACTCACTTGAGGCCATGATATGCTGTTGGTTGCAAATGCAATGTGGAAATAGGCTCTAATGCATCTCAATTGAACAGATCTCTCATAATCTCTCAGTTTCCGAAGGTAAAATTCTATTCGATTGACCCCAACAAATAGCTCACATGAACCGAGAGCGGTAAAAATCTTGCAAAAAATCAAACGACGACATCAAAGAACAGCGCGGCAAAGCGCGCTAGGTCCATCTAGTTATATACTAAAAGTGTGTAAAATTTAATGTGTACTACATTATACTCCAGTCTTCAGAAAAAATGACGAAACTATAGATGAGAATAGTGAATAATATACATTTTCAAAATCCCCAAAGTTGTCAATTTATATTTTTGTGTAGTCTAGAGTATAATGAATTATGTATTTAAACTTTACACACGCCTATGCGATAAATACTTACCAAAAAACAAATTTGTTTTCGGAATATTTCAAACCTTTGAAACACTCACTAGTAGGAAAAGGCCTACTGGTGGCGCACCAAAATGGTCCACTCACGGCGCAGGGCCGTGCGCCACGCATATTGGCCCACTAATAACCCCTCACCCGTGGTGCACGGGCTGGTGCGCCACCGGGTATTTTTTTAAAAAAATTGAGTATGTTTTCAAACCCTAGATCTAGATCTAGATTTGATGTCAGTTTTGCGATTGGCCCCCTGTGCTGCCGGATGTTTTTGCCATCGGGTCCTCACCAAGCGCGGAGCATGGCATGGTCATTTGAAGACGAGCATAGTAGAGCGCCATCGTCCATGGCAGGGGCGGAGCAGGGTTCCGTCGTCCATTGCAGGGGCAGAGCAAGGCGCCATCGTCCATGGCATGGGCGGAGCAGGGCGTCGCCGTCCATGGCAGGGGAGGAGCAGGGCGCCATCGTCCATGGAAGGGGCAGAGCAGGGCGTCGTCGTCCATGGCAGGGGAGGAGCATGGCGCCATCGTCCATGGAAGGGGCGGAGTAGGGCGTCATCGTCCATGACAGGGGAGGAGCAGGGCGCTATCGTCCATGGCAGGGGCGGAGCAGGCACCATCGTCCATGGCAGGGCGGAGCAGGGCACCGTCGTCCATGGAGGAAGGAGGAGAGGATGGATAGAAAGGAGAAGAGGAGGATAGGAAGGAGTAGACGATGTATGAGGAAGTAGGATATGAGAGGAGGGAAGGATGGAGGAGAGAATGTGTGGTGGAGGGGGAGGCTAAGGTAGATGGTTGTTCAAATTTCGAAGGCAGGAAAATTAGAAGTTTTTCCCTGTTTCGTATTTGAATTTGAGGAATCCAAAAATTGTCTAAATGACCATAGGTCGGTGAAGTCGGATGTAAAATTTTGCGTAGAAAAATTTTCATATAAATTTTTTTCATCAGAGGTCGTATGAAACTAGAAATCCAGTTTTACCGAACAACACCGATATTTTTCAAAAAAAATTCAAAATTCATGTTTGCTAATTTTCCTTACAATTAGATAACATAAAACATGATGATCTCCAAAGATTTTATTTTTCGAAATTTCTATCATTTTCTTTTTTTCCAAAACTAAAAAGACGACCCACAAGGGGGTGTGTGGAGAAAAATCTACCCAGACATAGCCGTGGCGCACCGGGTGCGGCACGGGTATTTGTGGTCCAAATTTTGTAACTTGGGACCGCGTGTACCCGTGGCGCACAAAAAATGGTACCCCACGGCTAGTAGGTTAGCCGTGGCACACCAAAAAATGGTGGGCCACGACTATGCGGGCGTGCACCAGCCGCCTATGGCTTCGTATACCCGTGGCGCACGGATTTATTGGGTGCGCCACGGGTAAAAGCATATTTGTGGCCTACCTGTTTTTGGTGCACCACGGGTGATAGCCGCGGCCACTAAAAAAATGGCGCATCACGGCTAATTCATACATCTATAATCCTTTTCCTACTAGTGACTATTTTGATTTATTGTTTGAAAAAAGGGCTACGTGTAGACCAAGCTCCAAGTTGAGTTTATATGGTTCAACTCCCACCAATAACAAGGTGGGAGCAAACCTTCTCTCACCTCTGACATGCATGAGGCTGGTCATAGTGCTAAGTATCATGTAGTAGTATCATGCATATGATACTTGTGTACTCCCTCCGTTCTGATTTAGTCTACATTCTAGAAAAAATGAGACAAATTAGTAGTGCATTTATTAGTACTACTTAGATATTTGAACAACCAATCCAAGCTACATTGAAAATAACAACATCCAATAAAAAGAGTAAAACCACCTCGTTTTCAGTGTTGTTGTTGACTAAAAACTAGAATGTAGAGTATTTCAGAACAAATTTTGGGGTTAGAATGTAGACTATTTCAGAACGGAGGGAGTATGATACTATCTCTATAGTGGTTAGTATCATAAAGTAGTATCATAGTCATGCTATATTTATTGCTTTTTAGAATCTCAATGCAAATTTGTGCACAAGATTTGTTTGGCATTAACTTTTCTCGTGACATGCGCTATGATACAGTATCTACCTATGTTACTCTAATCTCCTCTCTCCTCCTTAATTAGCTGCCACATCAGCATTTTTGTGGGACCAATATGCATGATACTAGCTATGATACTAGCACTATGGCTAGCCTGAATAAGCCACATGAAACCCATAGATTATTGTATTGAATTAAATATATATGGGTTGGGCTAAAATACAATAACTGGTCAAATACACATCATTTCACGCTGATTAAATTTAGCTACTCGATTATAGTGGAAAATTTAATTAAAAATTGTATATTCTTGTTGCCTCCTCTCCCACGCCCTAATTATATGTCTTTGCCTTTACCATACCAAAATTTATATTTGGACCGTAATATTGAATTTCACTATGAAATAGTGTACTACTCTCTAATTTTTTTCTTTCATGTAAGGTCCTTCTATCGATGGGGAATCATGGTTCAGTAGTTCCATCGTTTATAGCACAAAAGTGGCTTTGTCCACCAGAAGGTGGAGTTTTCTCGAGAAACAAGTCAGCAAGTTCAAACCTGAAATGTTGTTTTATGTCTGCATACTCTCCCTTCTAATATCGACGGGGGTAAAAGCAGGATGGTACAAACTTATAATTGCTTTTCATATCTTATTTCACCAATCAGCATTCTTTAAACTTCTGATCACTGATTTATTCCTTTTTCAGTACTTCTAACTATATTACCGTCAGAAATTTTTTTTTGAACAACCGTCAGAATTATTTGAAGAATTATCTGCACGAAGAAAGACGTACTCCCTCCGTTCTGAAATAGTCTACATTCTAGCCCCAAAATTTGTTCTGAAATACTCTACATTCTAGTTTTTAGTCAACAACAACACTGAAAACGAGGTGGTTTTACTCTCTTTATTGGATGTTGTTATTTTCAATGTAGTTTGGATTGGTTGTTCAAATATCTAAGTAGTACTAATAAATGCACTACTAATTTATCTCTTTTTTCTAGAATGTAGACTAAATCAGAACGGAGGGAGTATGTGTGTCACATGCGATTAATGAAATATCCTATTCAAGTCAAGATTGCAATGGCGTGTGTTCATCACTTTTAACTGGGGACAAGTTATTAGGGACGTGCCACTCCTAGAAGGCGAAATAGCCATCAGGTTCAAGGAACATGTAGAAGATGGTCTTCATGTCAGCATGTGTTCCGGTATCCCAATTGGTAGCAGCTCTTCGAGGTTAGTTGACGATGACTGAACATGTATTATCTGACCAGGAGGCATGTGAGGGCTTATTTCCGCACCACCCTTTCAGCTTATTTGTGTTTCCAACATCCTATATTTTTTTTATTGTTTATGGGATAACTATGAAGGACACCATAAATACCACTTAGCTCATTGGAACCTGGTTAGTATGAAACAAGAGTTTAGAGGGATGGTGATTGCAAATATTAGGGATCTTAATGTTTCCTTGATATCCTCTTGAGCGAAACGTTTTAACTTGGATGATCATAAGCTGTGGAAAAAGATTATCCAATACAAGTATAGAACACAACATCCGAACTTATTTGCTTGTAAAGAGATGAATGCCTCTCCTTTTCGAAAAAGGGGTTATGTGGGAGTTCACAACAGCGAAGTTTGGGTACCGGTGGATGATTGGTAATGGTCAAAACATTAAGTTTTGGGAGGACCAGTGGTTCGGGGGCACTAGCCTAGCTATACACTTCTGAGAGCTTTACATTGTTTGTAATGAGCAGACGAAAACCATTAAAGAAATTTGGGATGGGGAGGAGTTGATGTTATCCTTTAGGAGATGTTTTAATGACAAGTTGTCGCTGCAATGGGAAGAGCTAAAGGCAATAATTCAGCAGCTGTAGCTGACGGATGATCCTGACCAAATGGTTTGGAAACCAAGTATTATAGGAGTTTACTCCTCACAATCCTAATATGCAGCACGTGGTGAATTTTAGAGGAGTAAAACAGGTTTTTGTCCCGGCTGTTTGGAAATTAAATATACCCTCTAGGATCCAGGTTTTCCTATGGTTAGTTTCACATAATAGAATTCTTACTAGCTATAATTTGGCAAAAAGACAGGGCAGTTCATGATGCCAGATGCCTATTTTGTAGTGAACTTGAGAGCATGTGCCATATATTCCTTGAAAGTGATGTGACTAGAGATGTTTGGTCTTATATTTCTAGTTTGGTTAAAAGAGATATGGGAGGCAAGCACGAGCAGGTTGCTAGACTTTGCATTAGTAATGAGAGTAATGATGCAATGAATACTATTTCATATGTGGTCATTTGGAATCTATGGAAGATGAGAAATGAACTACATCTAACGTGGATTGATATTGGGAGCTCAGGTGATTTGGAAGAGGATGGCCAGACTTCTCAGGAGATGGATGCTGGATGCCGTTGTGCAAGGAAAGTTGGCGGCCGACTATTGGGGGCTGGTGCGAGGAGCTAGAAGGCATTGGAGGTGCCCCGGGTCAGCTGGTGCTAAAGAGGAGGACGATTGCGATGAAGATGATCGGGCCTGGGACTCTGGAGGCGCGCAAAAACCAGAGTGAAGATGTGAGAACGAAAAAAGACAAGCAAAACATGAGATATGACAGCCTCGGGAAAGAACAAGCGCACATAAAAATAAAGAAGAGCATAAAGATATTGTGTTTTTAGTCTCGAGTTCTTCCGATGGACTGTCAAAACCTAGGCGTGTTTGTGAGGAGTGGCTTTGTTTCAGCTGTAAGAGTTTAGCGTCTTGATAGGTTGTGAGGTGGACTAGCTCTGAAGGAACAATCCGAAACCCTGACATGTATAGTTTCGTTTCAGTTGAAATGAAACCGGGCGGCGGGCAGGAGTGCCTTTATTCTGATAAACAGGGAATGTTTCAGCAATCTAACACACAATCAGGTGCAAACCTACCAAATGCATATTAAAACAGGGTTGTGCGCATCTATCGATACAGAAGCCGATACAGAAGCCGGAGTGATATGTCCTAGGTCACACAATAGGCCAAAATTAATTCACATACTACTGTCATAACCACGCGGTTCTAAGCCGGAGTAGGCGTCTCTGCACATTAGCTATACACATGACACGGGTGCCCAAAAGAAACAGGTCCACCACTTGTAGAGCTATTATCTTAGTTGGCACACTAAACATCATGGATAGCATGCAGAAGATGAGCCATCAAGAAGTCCCAAGATGATTTCACGCCACCTTTGGACATTACAATATCTGCTGGATTAATCACCTGAACGTAGATCTGCAGGACAAACCTATGAGATACGAGAAGAAAACAATTCGTGTATGAAAAGAATCAAAACTTGGGTTGTCATATGCAAAATTTAGCTTAACTAGTTGAGTATTGATGTAATATAAATTTCAGAGAGTTGTGCAATGTAGTTGTGTCGCTCAGTACTGAAACAAGGTCAGCAGTCCCTTTGACAAGTTATGAAAACCATGCTAGGAAACAAATGCTGACGGTGTTAACTTTTGGTCGTAAGATATTTTCGCATCATCATTACAGAAACTACATTTTGTCTTGAAAATTCCTCACAAGTGGTTATTTCTTTTGTCTTTCTCTTGTCCACCACTTTCTCTTGTCCACGACCCTCAAACCCTCAAACTGTTATTTGATATATCACAATTATCACTAGAAAAATACATTCAACCTCGAAACAAACTAGGACATGAAGATCATTGATGCATAGTTTAATAGTTTACATCACAAAATCATCATCTTCCCCCTCTCATCGGCACCGTCACCAAAAAGTTGCACCTTGGCGCCATCTCCTAGACCACTTCCACGTCCATCAAGCACCTCCATAGGCGTCGGTGGTGGAGTCCTCCACACCGCCATCGCCACCACCACTCAACGGAGTGTCACCCCGAAGAGTAGAGGACGCATCACGGAATATCCTCTTCCTCTCCACGATGTCCTCCTTGTACTCCTTCCACCATGTCAATTGCTCTTCATCCATGTCCTTCTTGGACATCATCATGTGCTCCTTCTCTTCCACCATGATGGTTTGAGAGTAGGAGCCCCGAGGTCCACCTGCGTCTTGGAGAAGCCCCATGAACGACGCCGTCGTTGTGGGCATTACATCGAGCACCTCGTGCACGACGGGTGGAGGGTCGGCGATTGTGGGCGCCGGTGCGGCCTTCTTATGCGAGGTGGTCTTCTTGACGGCGGGCTTGGCGCCCGCAGGCTTCTTCGGCCCAAGCGCCGCCGTCTTCCGACGGCCCTTGGTGGTGGGTGGCGGGGCGTCGGGCGGGACGGCCAGGGCGACGGGCGGGGCCGGGGTGGTGGCGGACTGCGGCTGGACGACATGCTGCCCAGCACGCCGCCGTTTCACGCCAATGTGGGTGGCGGCGACCACCGCGGCCACCTCCGCACCGCTCGGGAGGGGCGGGAGCTCCACCGCGGTCGTGGGGGCGGGGATTGGGGGCGCGGCCGCGAAGAAGGCGGCGGGGGCGCCGACGGAGGAGGCGGGCGAGAGGGCGGAGGTCGGGGCGGCTCCATCGTGGGTGGCGGCCGGCGGCGGCGTGCTTGGAGGCGGCGGCGAGGAAGGAGGTGGGGGCTGAATTTTCCCTCCCGGGCGGCGTGTGGAGGAGTAGGGGTTGAAGGGGTTGGACCTCTCCAACCCTCACATGTACAGGTTAGGAGGGGGGGTAGGGGTTGGGCCCTTAAAAAATTTTGAGGGTTCGAGGGTTAAGGGGTTCTAGTCTACGTGTTTTTTCCGTCGCAAACTGTAAAAAAAGCGGTTATTTTCGAGGATTTGAGGGTTTAGAGCCTTAGAGGTACTACTACTAGTGATGCTCTAAGATGGATGGAAAATAGAGAAAAACTAGATGAATGATGCAAAGCCATTTGGTCTGCAACATATGCCCCGTCCTAAAGCTAGTCCCAGACTAAACTCACAAGTCAATACACTAAACTCACAAGTCAATACACTAATTTTAGACAGGGAACCTTCAGCTGGGTCTGTACTTTCTGGTCGTGCATCATCAAACAGGAATTGCGGATCAGTATTTTGCCAAATTTTTATCTATTAAAGATGACAATATTATTATGCTAGCAAATGATGAAATAAAAATAGCAGGTACTACAAAAGTTGGGCAGCGAACATTTCGCACCTGTGACGGTGAGCAACATCACTCGAAGAGATATGGGCGTGCCGGTCCACGGCATGTAAACTCTGCCTCCACCTTGAGGCTCTTGAGACGGAAGGCAACGTGAGGGAGGTGAGCTGAGGAGCCGTTGAAGCAAAGCAGTACCAGGCCGGCGACGACGGCGCGGACCTGCCGCGCTCTCCAATGCAAAGGCGCCGGCGAGTCTAAGAGGAGCGGCTCGTCGCGCACCAGCAACCATGGCTCGGCGTCGGCATCGTCACCGCGGAGCCACACTTGCAACTGATGACACCCGCCTTCAGAAGAGTACCGGACATGAACTAGGCTGCACTTACCGTCCTCCGTCTCCCCGACAGCGTACGCGGACCCATGGGAGACGCCGGCCGGGACGCGCACGTAGGAGAACCGCATCGTCTTGGTGTCGAGGCAGAGGAGCAAACGCGTGGAGCTGTATTTCCAGTAGATGCGTCCGGCCGCGTGCATCGCCGGGAAGAACCGGTTGCCGTGGCTCCGGGCTGGCGTAAGCACCGTGCACGGGTGCGCGCGCCATTCTCCGGAGCGGGAATCGTACTCCTCGGCCCGGGCAGATCGGTTGCGGTGCTGTAAGGAGATCACGCGGAAGAACTGCCGGTGCCGGTCCCTGGCGCCGCCGCTGTCCCGGAGCAAGCAGAAGGTGTGGGCAACGTAGTCGTTTTCCGGGGCGGGCCGCCTCGGTGGCCGGGGCAGATAGACGGCTTGATGAGTCGTGGGGTCGAAGATGGTGAGCTTTGTCCTGTTGGAGAAGAGGAGGAAGCCGTGACGGCAGTCCTCGAGGGCGCCGCATCGGCCAGAATCTTGGAGGCGAGTGAGGAAGAAGTCCCCGCAGCGGACGACGGCGGCGAGGGCGGGGTCGGCGTGAAGGGGCGCGGGCTGGAAGAGTGGGAGAGTGGAGCTGTGATTGCAGGAGAGGAAGTGGCCGAGGAGTGCCGGGAAATGGTGGTGCTCGCGAATGAGGCGGACGAAGGACGGCGAGACCGCGACGCTGCACCAATGCTTGGAGGCGAGCGCGGCCCGGAAGATGGAGGTCGCGGACGGAAGGCGGAGCAGGATGTCGGCGACGACGTCGTCCGGAAGGGACGTAATGGTGGTGGTTGGTGGAGGAGGAGGTGGCGACATCGTCGAGGTGCTGAGCCTGCGCCGCTTGGTCCTCATATTTTCGGCAGTTATGAGCGGAGATGCCGACGCAACTAGAACTGTCGCTCAAGGCTCAAGTACCGGTATCTCCTTTGGGTCGGCTATTTGATCGTCCGCGTGTCCCCCGAATTGGCCCCAAAACAGAGGAGGTAGTAGTACATCATCTAGTACGGAGTAGAATAATTTTGCTAATCTTAGAGGGACATGCTGTTTCTGCTCCCGGGAGCACATGCACCTGGTTTTTAAAATTAAACTAGCAAGGTGGCCCTCGCAAATGCGAGGGCATCATCTTTAGCTTGTAAAATCAACTCATGAGATAATTTAGTGGTGTAATTAGTGTATAGCAGACACATAGCTACTATAAATAATATGTTAGGTAAAAATATTACATATGTGGTAGTGTTCCGCGTTGCACGTCCAGATTTGGAGATATTTTATGAAATATTTATGTTGAAATGTTATTGTGCCATTTTTGTGGTAAACATTGACTTTCGAAAAGAATTCTTGAAGCAAGTGCAACTTCTAATCGGCATTACTAACTCAGTGCTTTTGTTTGTCTGAAAAAATGCTTCCTATTTTCATGGTTTTTTTTTGGAATAGAGTTTTCTTTACATATATCCCCATCACTTTTAATATCTATATCTATCACTTCTATGTCGCCTTCGGGCGTCAGGAAGTCCCGTTGTGCATGTCTCTTGACATATCGACATCTTTTCCAACAAACCGATGTGTGGGTTCTAAGACAACATTCATGATTTGTAAATTCGAAGTGTCATGCTAAAAGTATTATTAAAAATTTCTTTATGATTTCAAGTTTAGGCAAAATATGTCCATCAACTGAACGTTTAGTTATACCCGTTTGTCAAGCTATATGTCTTAGTTTTGTACTTTAGACCTCACACCGTGATTTTCGTTGCTACTAAAATTTATCTGGGTTTATTTGTTAATATTACACTCTCTCCTACTCGTGTTTTTCATAGCTTGGTATTTATGATGTTGCATACAATATTGATTTCTATACCAGTGTGTCCCCTATCCGCCTAAGGTTATTTGATTTTATTTTTTGCAGAATTAGGATTGATGTATCATTTGAACAATCGATGAAAACAGTTGGCAAAATGTGCCTCTGGATGAAAAAACATTGGGTTTACCTGCATAATTTTCTATTATTGTTTGCTCGTTTTAGACATCAGTGTGTAATATAACATATTAATTGCAGCGATGCATATGGCTTGATATACAAAATTATACTCATATGTCCCCGAAAAAAAAATTTGTGCATACTTTTCAATAATAATCTTTGACCAAGAATTGCTCGAACAATGGTCCATGTTATAAAAAAGTAATATTTGTTGATTTATATTAGAAGGAAGTTTCAAATGATATTTTTTCTGTAAGTACTTCACGTACGATGTTCTCTGGTACGACCCATGTACGATGCAAAATCTGGTAGTACTCTGCACTTAGCTGCCACCGACGAATGGAGGATCTTCTTGTCGTACAAAGATCAGATAAACTGTGTCGTATGTACGGTAGGACTCTTTATTTCGTGGCACGTAATCCATATTCCGTTTCTAAATTGATTGGTAAAAATTATATGTCGAAGAAGTCTTACAGGTATGAAAGGACTATAGGATTTTGTTGCAAAAATGCTGAAAATTCCTTCAATTAGAGAAGCCGTCGATCTTACGCGGCGCCATTGACGCTGTCATAGGTCTTGAAAAAGTCACCGTAGCTGAAGTCGGCGGGGAAGACATGTAGCTTGTCGCTGAACCCCTTGGCAAAGACCTCTCGACGATGCTAGCTTGTGACTGGTTTGATACACATCACCGCATTATCGGCTATGCGGCGCCACCGTGTTCTGTATCTAGAAGAAATACATCCGATCGAGCACCTTCGGCTCCGAGAAACTTGAGGTTACCCCTGAATTTGTTCTGTGGCAGGTTCGTGTCTAGTCAGTTGTCTTAGGTACCCGACGCTCAACAACAACTCGATGTGCCCGCCGGTGGCTTCCTAGACACTTCCACAGGCATATAACCCTTCTCGGGAGGACTCCACGATGGTCTTCCTGAACATGCCATGTCTGTGTACATGTTCTACTATTACTCAATGTAATAAGATTGAATGAAAAGCTATATATATTTTTTGAGAACTTGTGTATTTATTTTCTAGACCTACTAATGTATGATCTTTTCCATATGATCTGTGCACCATGGGGTCACGCAACTGCTCATGCATCAGACTTGCGTAGCCTCCCGTCCGATTCCCTGTTGTACGATCGTCATATCCCGCATCGCCTAGTTAAAGCTAATAAATTTAACTTAACACAAAGCTAAACATACACTTATTTGTGGTCGGAGGGGTAGTTATACAAATCGCTACGCCAATCTGTATATGTTAATTAAAATATTATAGTTATCTTGTTTATCATTGACTTAGATTCTAGACAAATAGAAATCATATTAAAAGTAATATTTGTTGATTTATATTAGAAGGAAGTTTCAAATAATATCTTTTTTTTGTAAGTACTCCACGTACGATGTTCTCTGGTACGACCCATGTACGATGCAAAATCTGGTGGCACTCTGCACTTAGCTGCCATCGACGAATGGAGGATCTTCTTGTCGTACAAAGATCGGATAAACTGTGTCGTATGTATGGTAGGACTCTTTATTTCGTGGCACATAATCCATATTCCGTTTCTAAATCGATTGTAAAAATTATATGTATGAAAGGACTATAGGATTTTGTTGCAAAAAAATACTGAAAATTTCTTAAATTAGAGAAGCCGTCGATATTACGCGGCGCCATTGATGTCGTCACATGTCTTGACGACGTCGCCGTAGCTGAAGTCGGCGAGGAATTTTGGAACCTCCAAATTATCAGATTTTGTCATTTTTGCGTGGACAAAAATACAACGTGTGTTGACTTGAGATTTTACACGTTGATAGAATACATCATTATGCACATGTAGAAAAAAAAATTTAGAAATTTAAATGTTATTATCAAACTTTTCAAAAAGTGGCATACATAGTCCGAGCTACATTTGTACTTTCTGAAAACTTGTTCTTTAAATTAGAGAAGTCGTCGATCTTACGCGGCGCCATTGATGCCGTCACAGGTCTTGACGAAGTCGCCGTAGCTGAAGTCGGCAGGGGAAGACATGCAGCTTGTCGCTGAAGCCCTTGGCGAAGACCTCTCGATGATGCTAGCGCGTAACTGGTTTGACACACATCACCACATTGTCGGCTATGCGGCGTCACCGTGTTCTCCATCTGGAAGAAATACATCCGGTCGAGCACCTTCGACTCCGAGAAACTTGAGGTTACTCTCGAACTTGTTCTCTGGCAGGTTTTGGTCTAGTCAGTTATCTCAGGTACCTACCACTCGACAATAACTTGATGTGCTCGCCGGTGACTTCCTAGACACTTCCACAAGCATATAACCCTTCTCGGGAGGACTCCACAATGGTCTTCCTGAACATGCCGTGTTTGTTCCACTATTAATCAATGTAATAAGATTGAATGAAAAGCTATATTTATTTTCTGAGAACTTGTGTATCTATTTTCTAGAATTACTAATGGACGATCTTTTTCATATGATATGTGCACGGTGGGGTCACACAACAGCTCGTGCATCAGACTGCGTAGCCTCCCGTCCGATTCTCTGTTGCGATCGTCATATCCCGCGGCGCCTGGTTAAATCTAATAAATTTAATTTAACACAAAGCTAAACGTACACTTATTTATGGGTGGAGGGGTAGTTATACACATCGCTACGCAAATATATGTATATGCTCATTAAAAAAATTCATTTTTTTTATCATTGACTTAGATTCTAGACAAATAGAAATCATATTAAAAATATGTACAATGTGTCCTGGCAACTATTATGTTTTAGGTACCACGTCTAGTGAAATCCATATATGTCGTATCCAAACGTAATATTTGTTAGATGGTATATTGTACCATGTACATACATCTCATGCGAATCGTGTTATGCTTGGTATCTATTTTTCGGTGGGCCCCAAGTCCGTTTGTGAATTTCGTTTTAGTTGCACACGTGGTTCTCCATTTAAATCCTTCTTTTCCTTTTCTTGTGGGAGGACCAAACGTGACCAAGCAGGTTATAATCACGTATCAGCTTTACACATATTTTGTAATGGATCGATCAGTTTTAGAGTTCCATGGTAAGTATATAACGTGTCAACTGGACCTACAAAGTTACGTAATTGATAATCTTTTATTAAATCATAGCCACTGATTTTAGATCTAACTGTTAAAATAATTTAGATCTTGTGGCTTAACGTGGTGTCTCTATTAAACATTCTTATTTTGCTTTTAGTATATAATAGATAGATTTCAACATATTATATAATGTCAAAAAAATCCGATAAAAAATGTTACGGATACATCTTGATGTTCTATGTGTTTGCAAAGTCGTTTCACGAAAAATCGATACTTTTTTGTGTCATGTGTAAAAAAGTTAAAATTTGGTGCTAAATATAAGCTCTTCACAAGACGTTTTGCTTGTCATTTTTACACAGGACACCAAACCTACCGGTTTCGCGCGAAACTTGGCATACACATATGGATTGTTGACATATACGCATGAAATTTGTGTTCGTATTTTTTGTGATATTTTAAAATATTTTTTTCTGTAGCAGGAGCATATGCACCTGAGATCAAAATTGCATTTCCAATCTTAGAGGATGAAGTTAGAGCTCACTTAGAGCGTCTCTAGTCGCTTCCTCCAAACCGCGTCGGATCGAGCGTTTTAGGGACGTGTTTTATTCGTACAGGTTTTGGGGACGTCACTTCCCAGCCACGTCCCTCAAACGCCGCCAAACATTAAACAAGGGTTTTTGAAAATACAACCATTTATTAAATATAGCATACAAATAAATATGTTTTGTTTGCTGAGATTGTTTCCAAATTAAAATACAACGAACAATAAAACAACAAATAAATAAGGCTAGATCAATGTGCTGCGGCATTTTCTTTGATCCTCCACAAATGCTCAACGAGATCAGCTTTAAGTTGATCGTGAACATTGCTATCACGTATCTCTGCGTGCATGACGAGAAAATCAGCAAAATCTGCAGGCAACTCATGATCAACCTCCGCAAGAGGACCTTCACACTCATAGGGACCAACATGGGACCTGGCATGATTCTTGCGGTCATCCTCGATGATCATGTTGTGCATGATCACACAAGTCTGCATCACCTCCCACATTTGGTCGTGAGACCAGCTTAGAGCAGGGTACCGAACAATTACAAATTGAGCTTGAAGCACACCAAATGCCCGCCCGACATCCTTCCTGTAAGCCTCCTGTCGTGTAGCAAAATGGGAATTCTTCTGACCTGATGGATTCGAGATTGTTTTGACAAAATGATATGGGGTGGCCCGATCTTCTCAGTAAGCAGCGGTGGTGATGATGATCACGGGGTGATAGCAGCGGGGGAAACTTGATGAAGTGGATGATAACTTGTATGACGCAACGAGATCTCTCGATTGGTCCCTGTCGCCAATGCAACAGCTCTCAACCCTGCAAGATATTCGCAACTCCACACACTTGCGCACGTAGCCGCCGACCACGAAGCGGTAAGTTGCAATCTACTAATTCTCAATGGAACAACAGATCACACAAGACTTTTAGATCTACACCAAATCAAGCAATATGGTGTAGGGATTCAATAGTTTTGCAGAGCAAACAACTAAGAACTAGGGTTTATCTTAAACGTGGTCTAAAGCAACTTTGGGGGCGTCCTGGGTACTTATATAGGGGTTCAGGACGACCTCAGGTCGAAAAAGTATGAAAATAACCGACCCAGAATAGATCTGGTCGAGACAGACTCGGACTCGGCCGGTCTGGCGGCCGGTCGACCGGGTCTGGGACCGGCAGGTCCGGTTCAAACCGGGCTTGGCGCCGGATGTGGACCGGATGGGGGTTCCAGGCTTACTGGATGTGCCCGGTTGGCACAAGTGTAGGGCCCGGTCGGACCGGACCTGGGACCGGACGCGCCGGCGTGGCGGCCGGTCGGACCGGTTCTGGCGTCGGCCTGGACTTGGTCTTCCTCCCTCGCGCATGCCTCCCTCTCCCCCCTCGCGCTTCCATGGGATGTCTTCATGTCCAGCTTCACGCCAGCTCCATGTCCAGCTTCTTGTCCAACTTCTTGTCCATCTTCTTATCCAGCTGCTCCTCTCCTCCTCGTGCGATGCTTGCTCCCTCCTCATACCTGATCATACATAAATAATAGGACTTAGGCAGTATAAATTTCTCATCGATCAAAGTATCACTTAGGAACAAATTCACCTGTTGTTTAAGTAGCTTCGCACGAGCTCGTGCCATTGGTCCAATCCTGACTTCATTGGAGTTGAGCTTCACAGCAGGATCATCTTCTTGCAATGACGGAGGTAGTAGTGAGGTAGGGATGTCCTCATCATCTCCCCCCTTCAAAAGGCGTCGACCTCGACGCTCCAAGGTCTTCTCCGTCATATGGTGTCAAATCAGCAACATTGAAAGAATTACTGACACCAAACTCATCAACTGGAAGATCTATCGAGTATGCATTATCATTGATCTTGGCAAGCACTTTTTAAGGACCAGCACCACGAGGAAGCAACTTGGACTTCCGCAGCTTCGGGAACCTATCCTTGCGAAAATGTACCCAGACCATATCACCACACTTGAACAATATTTTCTTGCGCTTCTTATTCATCCTTGCAGCATTGCTCTTGCCTTTCTTCTCTATCAACTCTTTAGTCTTCATATGTACCTTCCGTACAAAATCTTCCCTCTTGGATGCCTCCATATTAACTCTCTCATGTATGGGTAGAGGCAACAAATCAAGTGGAGTAATGGGTTTGAAACCATACACTACTTCAAAGGGACACAGCTCTGTGGTAGAATGTACCGCCCTGTTGTAAGCAAACTCCACATGCGGCAAACAATCTTCCCACTCCTTCAGGTTCTTCTTGATCATGGATCTCAACAGTTGTGACAATGTTCTATTCACCACTTCAGTTTGACCATCAGTTTGGGGATGACAAGTAGTACTAAAAAGTAGCTTCGTCCCCAGCTTTCTCCACAGCGTCTTCCAGAAGTAGCTCATAAACTTCACGTCACGATCAGAAACAATAGTCTTCGGGACTCCATGTAGACGTACAATCTCCCTGAAAAACAGGTTAGCAATATGCGATGCATCGTCGCTCTTGTGGCAGGCAATAAAGTGTGACATCTTAGAAAATCTATCCACCACCACAAAGATAGAATCATGGCCTCTTTTAGTACGTGGAAAACCCAACAAAAAATCCATACTAATATCCTCCCAAGGTGTAGTAGGTGCCGGTAAAGGAGTATACAAACCGTGAGGCTTCAGCTTGGACTTGGACTTGTGCAAGTAATGCACCTCTTCACATACCTGTCCACATCCCGCCTCATCTTTGACCAATAAAAGTGGTCAGCTAGCATGAGTAGCGTCTTCCCAAGCCCAAAGTGACCCATCAAACCTCCAGCATGTGATTCATGCAATAAGAGCAAACGCACGGACGATTCTGGAACACATAGTTTGTTAGCTCTAAACAAGAACCCATCATGTATGTGATATTTTTCGCATGCTTTACCAAGAGCACATAAGCGATATGGTTCAACAAAATCATGATCAGTGGCATACAAATCACATAGTATCTCTAAACCAGGAATTTTAACATCAAGTTGAGTTAATAACATATTCTTCCTAGAGAGAGCATCAGCAACAATATTATCTTTTCCCTTCTTATGCTTAATAATGTATGGAAAAGACTCAATGAACTCAACCCACTTAGCTAGACGCTTATGCAAAGTAGATTGAGCTTTCAGATATTTTAAAGCTTCATGATCAGAATGTATGATAAATTCTTTTGGCCACAAATAATGTTGCCAAACCTCAAGAACTCTAATTAAAGCATACAATTCTTTATCATATATAGGATAGTTCAACTTAGCACCGAAAGTTTCTCCAAAAAATATGCAATTGGGCGACCCTCTTGCATCAACACACCACCAATTCCAATACCACTAGCATCACATTCAATCTCAAATTGCTTATTGAAATCAGGAAGTGCAAGCAACGGTGCAGAAGTTAACAATCGTTTCAGTTCATCAAATGCATGATCTTGGGTTGCGTCCCACTCAAAAACAACACCCTTTTTATTCAAGTCATTCAAAGGTGCAGCAATAGTACTAAAGTTAGGCACAAATCTTCTATAAAACCCAACTAGACCACGAAAACTTCTTACTTGATTCACATTCATGGGAGTAGGCCAATTTTGAATAGCTTCAGTTTTAGACACATCTACTTCTACTCCATGCTTAGAGACAACATAACCCAGAAATATGACCTTATCTTTGCAAAATGTGCACTTCTCAAGATTACCATAGAGTTTATTATCACGCAACACTTGCAAAACATGTCGAATATGTATAGTATGATCAGATTCATTGCGGCTGTAGATTAATATGTCATCAAAGTACACAACCACAAACTTGCCAATAAAATCACGCAAAACATGGTTCATCAATTTCATGAAAGTGCTAGGTGCATTAGTCAAACCAAAAGGCATTACTAACCACTCATATAAACCAAATTTTGTTTTAAAGGCTGTTTTCCATTCATCCCCTTCTTTCATCCTAATTTGATGATAACCACTACGCAAATCAATTTTAGAGAAAACAGCAGCACCACTCAATTCATCCAGCATGTCCTCTAAACGGGGAATAGGATGACGATATCGAATAGTAATGTTGTTTATAGCTCTACAATCTACGCACATACGCCATGTACCATCTTTCTTAGGAACTAGAATAACAGGAACAACACAAGGACTAAGGCTTATGCGGATATAACCTTTGTCGAGTAGCGCTTGTACTTGCTTCTGTATCTCCTCCGTATCTTCGGGGTTTGTTCTATATGGCGCCCTATTGGGTAGCGAAGCTCCGGGGATCAAGTCGATTTGATGCTCAATACCACGCAATGGTGGTAAACCCTAATATTTAGTCTAAACTTGTCTACCTAAACCCTAGCCATCCCTCCACCTTATATGAGGGGGAGGTGGCCGGCCAGCCTTTGCTGGGCTGGGGCGCCCCACTATGGGCCTAACCCTAGTTTGACTCAGACAGGCCCAAGTCAAACAAACACAACTTAAAACCCTAGATGACACAGTGTTTGTTTGACTTGGGCCTATCTGAGTCAAACTAGGGTTAGGCCCATAGTGGGCGCCCACCCAACAAAGGCCGAGCCGCCACCCCCCCTCATATAAGGTGGAGGGATGGCTAGGGTTTAGGTAGACAAGTTTAGACTAAATATTAGGGTTTTCCCCATTGCGTGTGTTCACGTGTATCATCCCTCCGGGGGTACGGCGTTGCCGTGTATCATCCGTTGCGAAGGTTCTTGTGTTCATCAAGGATTATCTAGCTCAAGGTTTGAGGCGTATCGTTCATCGATCCGTTGCTTGCTGGATTCGTTCCCTCTTCTTCAGGCTGCATTCATCGCGTTGTTGGGAGATTCTATCTACCCGGGTTCTCGCTGTGAAAGATCGGGCAACACTTGAGGAGGATCTGCTGGGATCCCCCTTATCATGTGGTATCAGATGTATGGGTTGCTCACGGCGAGGTTTTGTTGATCGATCTCATCTATATCGGTTTACATCGGAGAAGGTTGGCTCTAGATCGGAGGAGTTTGGCTCTCGGTCGAAGGAGGTTGGTTGGAGGAAGTTTGGAGCTATTGTGGTGCAGTTTGCAGGTCATCCATGGCTGTTTCGGAGGTCAAAATCGCGAAAAATCGAGGTTGGAATCGGGAAGAAGACGCAGATTCGCGATCAAATCCGGTTTCCGAACCGGTCAATCGGACCCAGGACCGGCCGGGTGTTGCGGTCAGAAACCCACCGGCGGGCAGCGACGGGCAACACCGTAGAGCCGGGAAAAACTCAGGGCTGCGGCTGGCCCTGGTCCCTCTGAGCGACGGCCCGCAAAGCCTTCTGCGCACACGTCCGATGTTGATGCAAGGGCGTGCCACCTGACCTATACCTGGTCAGGAAGGTGTTGGATGATGCCTCGCTTAGTTTCCTGCATGGCATACACGTAAACATTAAATACGAGCCTCGATCGGCTCTCGGGTTATCTCGTGAATCGGCTCAAAGAGCCGATCCACCCATGATTCGTACAAGGTGTCCGAATATATGGTGGTCCTGCTTGATCAAGATAAAGCTAAAGCGATCTACGACGATTTAGGGTTTTCATCGCATAATCGGATCATCCTACTCACGATTGGGCCTCGCGCTCGCGTACGGTGATCGTAAGCCGATCCTAGACAGGGCCTAAAAACCAACACGAGGTTGATCCCCGGAACATCCTGTCTAGGGCTAGCAAACTACACCCTACACGCCGCTGGATCCTCCAACCCTTTGTAAGGCCTAACTATTGCGGATATTAAACTAATCCTTGCAGAACAAGGAGCAACCGTAACGGATCGGATCTACTAAACAATGATCAAGCGGGGTGTCGCCCCTACACCTAAGATAGGTGTAAGGGCGGCTAGATGCATAAGGGTTGCACTACGACAGCATATGATACGAAGCACAATGCTAACCCTAACACATCTAAGATAACTACGTTGCTCGCCATCAAAAAGGCTTCAGCACGAGCAACGCATGAACATCGTAATAAGCTTGTGCTGCCTAGATCGCAAGATGCGATCTAGGCAGCATGGTGCTTACCGTGAGAAACCCTCGAGACGAAGGAGTTGGCGATGCGCCGAGATTGATTTGTGTTGAACGTTGGTTGTTGTTTATTTCATAAACCCTAGATACATATTTATAGTCCAGGGGACTTTATAATTCAGGCGTGCACCTAACCGTGCACGGGTAAAACTCTAACTCCTAACCGACACGTATCCTACTATGGTACAGATACACGGGCAATTAGCCCAAACTTGGTACACAAGGCCGATTCATGTATTTATTCTATGTATATATCTTCAAACTTATCTCCAATCACGGCCCACCTCTGATCCGGTCAAATTCTGGTGATAACACATGCCCCCCTGGTTTTGGAAATGACATTTCCAAAATCATTACGCTTTTCTTTCATCGGGTCATGTCGTGGCAGAGCAGAACTGCCGCAGAATCCTTCATCATGATGCCTTGCCTCCTTGACTTTATCACCAATCTAAAAAATTCGTCTTCACTTAACTTTGCCGATAGCCAGAGTCAAGCACCCCCCCAAAAGAGCCGATGGTACCACATCAGCCTCTATGATAACACGGGAGTAAGGCCAACCTAACTGCCCCTCCAAACGGTAACTTGCGCCCTTTATCTGAGAAACTCAGATCCCCAAATCGCCGCCCCGGCAGCTCCACGAATCTCAGATCTCAGCCGCGCCGTCCCAATTCCTCAACGCATCCAATGGCGGAATCATCCAACGCCAACGCCATGGTCTCCGGTCTGAAGGTAATCCTCAACAACCCCCTCGTCATGTGCATCAATGTTAGGAGTAAACAGCAAACACCTGAATTAATGTTCTATTCCATTATCAATTTTAGGTTTCAGACATCCTGCTGCCACATCCTTCTCTCGCAAATTCTATGTGCCTCGGTCCTCGTTCTTCCGAGAGTCCCGCTATCTTAATTTCATGCGAAGCTAACAGAATCCCCTTCGTGAATCAGAACTTAGATCTGACCTCCTGGGCCGACTGCCTGCGAGCCTGGCCTAATCCTCCTGAGGGCTGGGTGGCATGGTACAATAGAGTATCCAAAACCCATTATGCCACCTGGGAAGCCATAGGGATAGCCGATGCCCTGTCATTATCATTGTCTCCTCTTGAGAAGAATGAAAATATTATGAAAACTATCGGCTACTTCTGGTCCGACGCACTGAACTGCTTCATGTTTGGCCATGGCCCTATGACACCAACTCTGCTGGATGTAGCCATGATCACGAGCCTAGACATTGCATCCCCAAGCCCTTCGCATTCAAACCGCCGAGAGTCCCTTTCACCCTTTCTTTTAAAAAAGAGTGTACCGAGCTGGGGAGCCTACCTCAAACGTTATATGAAGACCAAAGGCCCCGTGGACGAGAGAGAACACACAGCCTTCCCGAACTTCTGGTTGGAGCACTTCATATTCTCGTGGCCCATCACTTGCCCCTACCAAGAATTACCTTTCCCCGGCCTATGAACTGGCCAAAGGCACCCAACTTGGCCTAGGCAAACTGTTTCTTGGAGAGGTCTATCGATCTCTTCAACTGATGTCTGTCAAACTGTTCTCTCAAAAGACAGTTAAAACTGGCGGCCCCTGGTGGTTCATTCAGTTATGGGCGCAGCTATACTTTCAGAACCAGATCCCAGACTTCCCACCTTTGATCACCTCCACCTTTCCAGATGTTAATGGAAAGGACATCCTATGCACCAGCTATGGCCAAGCTTTGTATGGTCTCCCAGGCAGCAGGCTGATCCCTAAGGAAGCAGCAGGGTGGTTCAAGATCTTCTTCCAAGGTTTGGACAACCCCCTGTTCTTTCCTTATACCGAACCGGAGAACTTTGAAAACCCAGTCTCCTTTCGATTGGATAACTTTGCCGATGACGCTAGCACACAGCATCTGTATTCCATCATGATTCGTCCCTGCTTCCTCCCCGTTGGCATGAGTACCTCGAACCGGATCATCAAGCCTGGTTATGAGTGTTACCAACCGGTGGTGGTAGCCCGACATCTTGGTCTTGGGCAGGTGACATAGGCATCCCAAATGGGCCTGCCGAAGATAGTACCCGGGGTTTACTGAAGGCCCACTACCCGAAGAATAAGAAGATTCGGGAGCCCGAGATATATTAAGGAAAGTTAGAGTTGTAATAGGAAGTGCTATTTGTAATCTGGCGGGATGAGTTAGAAACCGTCCCGGACTCTGTAACTTGTACAAAACGAAACCCTCGGCTCCGCCTCCTATATAAAGGGGGAGTCGAGGGACGAAGAGATCATCGAATCATTGTCTACAAACCCTAGTTTTCATAATCGTCGAGTACTTTTCGGCTGAAACCTTCGAGATCTACTTGCCCTCTACTTCCAACTAAACAACAGCCTACAATCCATAGGCATTGACAAGTTAATACCTTGTCAAAATCCCCAACCCGACGAATTTCAATATAGTTCCTCGAAAAAAGAAAAGCCTTGCCTTGGTATTAAAATACCTCGTGAGTCAATAAAAATACAATATAGTACTCAACAAAGAAGCTCGGGGGCAAATACAATGAATAAATGCCTTGGTTCAAAACCTCGCATTATACAAATACAATGAATAGCCACCGAAAACACTCGGGGGCTAGACAAATATAGAAATATGATGTTTGCTTCACAATATAATCACAATCATGATTTACAAGGAAGAATTATCTACCAAAGGAAAATAATTAGTCATGATTCAATATATCATCAAGGGTAATTCTGTTTTCTTCAGGAGCAGCGGCAAGAAAATCAGCATAATGACCATCTGCAAAAAAGTCGGCATCCATCCGAAGAAGGTCTTCAATCATTTCTTCAGCTATAGGCGAAACCTTCGTGTTAATACGATCGACACCAACTCTTCGGCGCCGTACCTTCTCGTGAACTTTCGCAACAACTTGGGTCAGGTCAAGCTTTGAGTGGCAGATCCGAAGCATGATAAGGGCAAACTCGGCGCCAGCCTACCGCTTGAGCTCGACAAAGTCATGGATCCTGTGGGCATCCTTAAATTTCTCCATTAACTCGGGAAGAGTTTTTGGTTGAACGTTTCGAGGAAACATGGAGTTATAAACCATAGACAGGGTCTTGGTACAGAAGTCAAGGAAGTCGCGAGTTTGAGAGGCGCGATCCTAAAATCTGACAATCTGGCGGGTCCTCTCTGGGGTAGCCCAAAACAGAGAACCATGATCAAGGGAAAGGTTAACAAGGAGGTTTGTCCTAGTATTTACCCTCTCCTCTTCGGCAATAGCATCAGTAAAGGAACCTATTAAAACAAAGGAGCGGAAAACTTTAAGAGATGTAGCATGAAGACGGAAGATATTGAGGATGAAACAAGCATACCCGACATATCCGCACTGGCTTCATTTATTAACTCAAGCATGAAATTTTCTCGAGTAGTCGCCTTTTCAGCCTCGGAAGCAGCAATTTCCCTAGCAGCCACGGCCTCGCGAGCTTGTTGAAGTGCAATTTTTTCGGCTTCAGATGACTTACGAGACTTTTCCATCATCACAAGTGTTTGCTTCTTCGCATACTGAAGTTGCTGCCGAAGTTCATCCAATTCTCGCGGCAAGGAATCTTCGACAGGTGTAGTATCAGCAAGAGCTCTCCTTGAGCGAGAAGAAGAAGGCGAAATATTGGAAGGAGCGGAAGATGGAGTATAGTTATCAAATACCAACTGAAATTTAATAAAACAAGACAATATCAATCAACAAGCAAAGATAGAGTTTTCATTAATCTTTCGGGATAGTTACAAAGACCTTACAGTGGAGCTAAAGAAGTACGTATCGCCAAATAACTACTTTGGTGGCAAGAGCAAAAGAAACAGAGAAAGAAAAAACAAGGAGGCATGCAATTAGACCTCCGGCCTCGATAAGCTAGGAGTCGAAGCTGGCTTGATCCCGAGATATGCCAAGATTTTCTTCGTGTTGGGCTTGGCTGCCTTAATCAGCGACCTCCATCTCGATTGCTCTATTTGATCGGTGTCGCCAACTTTCATCCAATCAATAGTCTGTTGGCTGTCGACAACCAGGGCAACAGGTGCTTTCGACAAAGCAATCTTCATGTTTTCCTCGACGCATCTTCAGTCCAAGGTCTTCTGATGAATTGAAGCTCTTGGCAAGGGCAAGGAAAGTCGGGGGATCCTCTTTCTTCGGGAAGAAGTAGGGGAACATCGTCGACAATCCTGCACTAGCATTTGCCACGCCTTCACGAATTTCGGACCCATGAAGCTCCAGATAAGAAAGTGCGTCAAGGAGAGGGTCATTGACGGGATTCTCCAGATCAAAACCTTGGTTTGTTTGGGCTGCCACAGGAAACAAAACATTAATCAAAAAACAAGAAACAGGAAGTCCACTAAAAAATAGAAGGGATCGATAATATTACTTTCAGTACGTCGACTTTGTGATTTCAGACGCTTGAGGATCCCCTGCTCACGAGCAGCTTGTGCAGCTTTATGCTCGTTTAAAGCAGATTCAGCATCCTCAAGTCTTTTCTGCAGTTCCTCGACACTAGCAGCTTTTGCTCTGGCTTCATCGGCCTCGGCTTTAGCTTCGCTAGCAACAAGTTCGGCTTTCTTGCGAGCCGCCTCACTTTGCTCCAGTTTTTGAGCAAGTGCGTCGGCACGTTTATTGGCCTCTACAAGTTTCTCTGTCGAGATAAAAAAAAAGGAGGAAAGATCAAAAAAATTGTGACAAACAACAGGAGCAAAAAGTCAGAAAGAACGGTAAGTATAAAGGTCGTTACCTTCAGTTCTGCTGGCATACTCACGGTACCCAATGAATTGGGATCCGATGCGGATAAGATCTTTGATCATGGGCTGTCAAAGAAGAACAAAGCAAGAGAAACATCGGCATGAAAAAAGAGTGAAGGCGTGAAAAAGCAAAATAGAGGAAATATAGATATCGACAAACTTACATCATCCAAGAGCAGGGTCGAAGAGCTGCCCAATTGAGGGGCAGGCTCGATGATCGTTTCAACCCTTGTCCTTTTTGGTGAAGAAGCAAGGGGGCTTGAAGGAGGAGTGGTGGTGACGACGTTTTGTTGAGGAGGCGAAGATTCTTCTCCTTCAATTACCGTCTCCGATACAAGCAAAGTGTGTGACGCGCTCGTCCGAGGAGCCACGTCACGAGTTGGTACTTCTTCCTCGTCATCACTGCGATTAAGGATCAATAGCATAAAAAGCAAGACAAGATAAAAAACTTCGACTACAGAAATAAGGGGAAATCAAGGTGACTTACGAGCTGACGAGGGATGCAAGATATGGATCATAAGTTGCCTTCTGCTGTGAAGGATCAACTTCTTCGGCTTTGGAAGTGCCGGAATCTTCGGCGTTACTCCTCTTCCTTTTCCTTTTTGGAGAAACAGCGGGATGAGGAGATTGGACCGACGTAGTGTCCTCGGAAGATCCCGCAGACTTTCGAGAATCCACGGGATCATTCACAAAAGACGGAGCTTCTTGATTGTCATCAGTGACAATGCCCCTTTCTTCGACTTCTCCATCCTCAGGAAGAGGAGGAAGGGAAGCCATAGTAGGATGGTTCTGCAGGAAAATAGCGACAAAAGAAAAATTAGAGAGATATCAATACAATGAGATGCAGGGAAAGTTCGGAACAAGATAAAAATTCGAGAAGACAAAATACCTCGGGGAGAGGATTGGCGGAGCTGTATGGTTCCACGCGGCAAGAGGAAGGAATAGGATCCTTCTTGTTCAGCGAGGAAATTCTTCGAATCAGCTTCTCCAAGTCCTTCACAGAAAGATCATTGGAGAGCCTATTGGCGTCATTTTCACCAGCATACGTCCAAAGGGGATTTTTGCGAGCCCGAAGAGGCCGCACTCTAATCCTAAGAAAGTAGGCAGTGATTTGAACACCGCACAGCCTCTTTGCCTCGAGTATTTTGAAGATGATGAATACGAAACATAAGTGCTTCTGTCGCCTTTTTCTCTTCTTCGGAAGCTTCAGCATCCCGAGAGCGGCGGCGTTGAATTTTGGCACTTCCGTCGAAAGGGATTATGTTGTGTTCCACGGAATTGGCACTTTCTTCGTGTATGTAGAGCCACCTTTTGCGCCATCCTTGGACGGAATCAGGAAATTTGACGTCGAAGTAATCAACGTCAGTTCGGACACAGATAACAACGCCGCCTATGTTATAGGTGGCGTTGTGGGAGCCATTGCGGCGGAGGCAGAAAATGCGTTTCCACAGAGCCCAGTTAGGAGGGATTCCAAGGAAGCATTCGCACAGCGTGATAAAAATGGAAATATGGAGGATGGAATTGGGGATCAGCTGGTGCAGTTGAATCCCATAAACAAAAAGAAGGCCGCGGAGGAAATCGTGAATTGGGGCAGAAAGACCGCGGATGAGGTGATCAACGAAACTAACCCGGTACTCCATTGGAGGGTCTGGGTAGCTTTCTTCGCTGGGAAAGCGGATGGCGTCCTCTTTCTTCATCAGGCCAAGCCTCTTCAGCATGTTGACGTCTTGGTTGGAGATTTTAGATCTTTCCCACTCAAGATCTTCAGCGGCCATCTTGGACTCTGGAGTAGTGTGGCGAGTGAGTCGCGTGCGCGGTGGCATCAACAGCACTGGAAAAGCAACGTTCGTGCGTGCGGAAGATCAAAGAGAGTTGGGCAGAGGGGAAGTTTTTGCAAAGAGGAACAGATGTGCGGCGCAAGCGAAGGAGTGAACCGAGGTTGAAGAAAGGTTTATATAGGAATCGGGCGAAGCAATGCACCGTTGGATGAAGAAATCGTGTGGTGAAAAACGATCTTGTAGATAAAAGGATAAAAAGGTATTTTTACTCAGATGGAATAGAACAGGCGTTACCGTACGTGCGCCAGGAAAAGCGGAGGACGTGTGTCCCCCACTTGCACGACGTGTCAATGTGGTGGAAACAATGGACCCACAAGGCAGAAAAATCCCGACTATTAATAGAGATGAAGTGAATTTGACTAAGGGAAGCCTGCCGACAAGAAAAATAAAAGAAGATTGGCGACATGAGAAGTTATTTTAATACTTCGGGAGCCTTTGGTCAAATACAAGTTTTTGCCCAAATGCTCGGGGGCTACTTCGATAAAAGTAAAATTTCGAGTATGGCAATATAGAAATTGTGGGGGCCTACAACCAAGCACAAGTTCTTGGCTGTAGCCTCGGGGGCTACTCCCATCGGGAGCGCTGTTCGCGCACCCGAGAGATGAAAAGAAGATCATATCGGGAAATAATGACAATATAGCGACAAGGTGGACTAAAATGTTGAGCCTACAACCAAGCACAAGTTCTTGGCTGTAGCCTCGGGGGCTACTCCCATCGGGAACGCTGTTCGCGTGCCCGATGAAATTAAAAAAGAAAAAAGATAGAAAAGCAAGAGAGTATATTTCGATTTATAATTAACTCTACATATACTCCCAAAGGGAGAGCAATATAAGTCATATTTGACTCGATAAAATGTGCCATTCCAACAGCCGGAAAAGCACTCGACAATATATTCTCAGAACGCCAAAGTTGCGATCAATTTCTGAATGCCGCAAATTTGCGAAGATAAGACCCCAGATCCGTTCTGCTGGGCGTGGCATCGCCGAAGACTGCGCTCTCTACTTTTATCCGTATCAACGGATACGAAGAAAAATCCTAACGGACGCGTTAGGTACTCGATAAATTTGACCGGGACTCGACGGAATGGTAAGACCTTAAGCGGCACCTGTCGAAGTTTGCACTCGAGTATCCCGAGATCATGTCCAGGGACGTGATCTTGAAGTAGGTTTTTGCGGATTGCCACTAGAGCAGCTTAACTAGTACCTGATCCGTCAGATGAACTAGCCCCAATTACCATTATCCATGTACAATATAGAATTTTATATGAAGAAATATAAAAAAGTTAAAGCTCTCGAATAAAAATAAACAGTGGAGATTTTCCCTGACTCTACGATTCAAGCAAAATCTCGGGGCTATCGACATAGGCATCCCAAATGGGCCTGCCGAAGATAGTACCCGGGGTTTACTGAAGGCCCACTACCCGAAGAATAAGAAGATTCGGGAGCCCGAGATATATTAAGGAAAGTTAGAGTTGTAATAGGAAGTGCTATTTGTAATCTTGCGGGATGAGTTAGAAACCGTCCCGGACTCTGTAACTTGTACAAAACGAAACCCTCGGCTCCGCCTCCTATATAAAGGGGGAGTCGAGGGACGAAGAGATCATCGAATCATTGTCTACAAACCCTAGTTTTCATAATCGTCGAGTACTTTTCGGCTGAAACCTTCGAGATCTACTTGCCCTCTACTTCCAACTAAACAACAGCCTACAATCCATAGGCATTGACAAGTTAATACCTTGTCAGCAGGTGCCTCCACACTTCTTCTTACACCACCTGACCGCAAGAGAGCTGAACTGCCTGACATCCTTACTGGCCAAAGATGTTATACCTTCTTTGATGCTTTGGCCATTCCAATTCCCCACGACCTCCGTTTCTCCTTCACTGCCGACGGTTTCGAGACTTGGTGGTCCATGTGGAAGACCCATGTCTTCAGAAGGGCTTTAGGACCGCTGCTGAGACAACTTGATGCCGAGTATGACGCCCCTGCAGACCAGGTACCATTACTCAAATATTTCTTGTGACCGCTTATGGTGATTGCCCGTGACCTGACTCCATCTCCTGGCAGCAACAAGATGGCCCAGCTCCCACGCAAGCCGATGGCTCCCCCTTCATATTCCTTCCTCCGGCCCCAGTGGTTCTCTTCTGCCAGAGCTCGCCACCCCTGAAGAAAGTCATAATGCAGAGTCAGCCGATTTCAACGAAATCGGCTCCCAAGAGTAAAGCATCTTCGGGGCCAGTTGCCCCCCGAGCCTCGACTCAGGCGAGGACGGCAGTGAGGAAGGTGGCTGTCAGGAAGACCCTAAAGCGCAAAGCTCCTGCCCAGGAAAGCTTGCATGTAAGTTGATTCGTGTCTTGACCGAACACATTTGCCTTCCCAACCTTTATAACATGGTTGTACCTCTTCTTACAGACTTCCACTGAAGAGAACTCCAGTGAGGGAGCACAGTCCAGTCCAAGGGACTCCTCCCCGGGCGATACAGAGAGATCCACCACACAAAGCCAGACGGACTCGCCAACGTCGGTTTCTAGGAAAAGGTCGACTCCCGAGCCTGCTGACCTTCAGGCTCCGATCCAAACGGGGTCACGCATAAAGCGTCGATGCGTCAAAAGGGCTCGCAAAGGCCCACAAGTCTCCTCGCCGAGCCAGGAAGTTTCAAATGTAATTCCCTCAACAGCTCGTATTCCACATCGTCTCGTTACTAATTGGATCGCCTCACCATTTCCCTTGCAGACTAATGGGACCTCTAGCGGGGACGTTGAAGAGGTACCGATGCCATCTGCTACCCTTGGCCTATCCAACTCGCCGAGCGTGACTGACCAAGTGGCTAACCTGGCCCAGACTACCGCAAAGCCGATTGTCACCACATCGGCTTCCCTTCCTTTCTTGGGAGAGGTAAGCTCCACTCTCTCGGGTCTACTCTTTTCCTTTGTCGTATGCTCATGCTGCTCTTGCTCGTCTGTCAGGGGTGTGATCCTTCAAGCTTGCTGACGTTCGACCCCGACTCCATCGAGCCAGTTGTTTCCAAAGCAGGTGAAGAGCCAGACCCTAGCGCGGTCCATGGCCCGCTCCAGCGTCTCAAAGTTTTGCTCTCCTCCTCGGTCGAAACCCTGGTCGAGAACCCCGAGGCAATCAAGGGCATCCTCGAGGACATCCAGCCCCGTCTCCCAGTGATGTTGCAGGTTAAGCTTTGGCCGGCGGTGACTTTGTCGGTTTCGGGCCAAGGGTGCGATCGGCTCGTCAAAGGATTACTCTTCGCCGCGCCCAACTCCCGTTGAGAGCCGATATTGCAGACAAATGTAAACGGCTCAACGAGAAGAAAGCCGCTTTAGACGCCAAGACCGCCACTTCTACCCATAGTGTCAAACTCGAGACCTTGCGCAAGGAACTGGAGGACCTTGAAAAGAGGGCCAGGGAGACCAAACAACTTATCCAAGATGAGGAAACCCTCATTGCTCGCTCCCAAGAGGAAGCAAAAGGTCTCACAGACTGATCCGAAGACCAACCTGGCTGAAATTCGTACTACGAGCAGCCACGGTGGTGATGGGGAGAGACGAGGACGACGAGGCCGAGATCGCCGAGGTGGATCGAATCCGTGCCGATGCTCTTCACGCCCTTAATGCTTTTCTTCAGTAGGGCCTCCTTGTGTAAACTGATGCATGTAAACTTGCTTCGTTGTACTTGTCTAAAGTTGACTGCCGTGCATCGGCTTTCTTAACATTCTGAAGGCAATGTCTGTGCATCGGCTCTGGTTGCATGTACCGATTTTTTTTTACTGGCCGATTTCCCTATCGGCCCCCAATTTTTTCGCACATGTATCGGTGTCTCACACGTTCATCTGACTAGGTGCCCGCCGAGCCGATTCTGCCAGGTACCTGCTGATATCGGCTCTATGGTTGGCCAAGGCACCACATGCGAACGTCGACTCTGTTAGGACCAGTGTTGACTTCTTCCAGCTTCCTCAGCCGACGTGAACCTCTGTCCTAGCTTTCCGTCACCTGTGGGGTCGACACCACAGACAGGGAGAGCATGTGGTACGGATAATGCGGGCCGATCGCTGGAATCGGCCTTCACCTTGATTGTAACCAGGACCTTTTGGAGGTGTCGGGGCCGATCGTGTGGAACAGCTTCCTCCGTGTCTTCGCTGTGAGAGCAGCTGCCCTCATCTCTGCCCTTACCGGGGTGGTGCCCGGGCCCTATCATGTTGATGTTGAACGAGACTCTTGGCCGGCACCCTCCGGGGTAAGTGCGTTCCACCATGTTAACGGCGGATGCCGATGAATTCGGCACTTCTGGTGCTGCCAACGCGAACGGTAGCGGTGGACGGGACTGGAGTGGCATCTCTCCTTGATAAGTCCCCAGAGCCGGTCCTGACGGAGAGTACTGATGGCTCATGATTTCCTGGATCACGCGAAGAGCGACACGCTCCAAAGTGTTCACCAGGCTCTCAGAGTGGCGGTGCAGCGAATGAGCCACCATGAAGTTGATCTCCTGACGCAGCGACCTGGTGCGTTCCTCTGACGGGGTGGATAGGTCCACTCCATCAAGCGCGCCTTCAGGTGAGAACCCCTTCCACCTGATGCCATGGGAGCGGGTTCTGTGGAAAGAGCCGATGAGGTCGGCTTCGAGGACTGCCTTGATCTCGTCATGCTTCTTCTTGAGCTCGTCGGTCAGATCCTCGTACTTGACCGGAGTGCCTTCCGCCATCTCAGATGTAGATGGCGATGCGGTGGATGTCGAAGATTGTCCCATCGGGCGTGCCGGAATGTGTTGCGGTCGAAACCCACCGGCGGGCAGCGACGGGCAACACCGTAGAGCCGGGAACAACTCGGTGGCTGCGGCCGGCCCTGGTCCCTCCGAGCGACGGCCCGCAAAGCCTTCGCGCACACGTCCGATGCTGATGCAAGGGCGTGCCACCTGACCTATACCTGGTCGGGAAGGTGTTGGATGATTCCTCGCTTAGTTTCTGCGTGGCATACACGTAAACATTAAATACGAGCCTCGATCGGCTCTCGAGTTATCCTGTGAATCGGCTCAAAGAGCCGATCCACCCATGATTCGTACAAGGTGTCCGAATATATGGTAGTCCTGCTTGATCAAGATAAAGCTAAAGCGATCTACGACGATTTAGGGTTTTCACCGCATAATCGGATCATCCTACTCACGATTGGGCCTCGCGCTCGCGTACGGTGATCGTAAGCCGATCCTAGACAGGGCCTAAAAACCAACACGAGGTTGATCCCCGGAACATCCTGTCTAGGGCTAGCAAACTACACCCTACACGCCGCTGGATCCTCCAACCCTTTGTAAGGCCTAACTATTGCGGATATTAAACTAATCCTTGCGGAACAAGGAGCAACCGTAACGGATCGGATCTACTAAACAATGATCAAGCGGGGTGCCGCCCTACACCTAAGATAGGTGTAAGGGCGGCTAGATGCATAAGGGTTGCACTACGACGAGCATATGATACGAAGAACAATGCTAACCCTAACACATCTAAGATAACTACGTTGCTCGCCATCAAAAAGGCTTCAGCACGAGCAACGCATGAACAACGTAATAAGCTTGTGCTGCCTAGATCGCAAGATGCGATCTAGGCAGCATGGTGCTTACCAGGAGAAACCCTCGAGACGAAGGAGTTGGCGATGCGCCGAGATTGATTTGTGTTGAACGTTGGTTGTTGTTTATTTCATAAACCCTAGATACATATTTATAGTCCAGGGGACTTTCTAATTCAGGCGTGCACCTAACCGTGCACGGGTAAAACTCTAACTCCTAACCGACACGTATCCTACTATGGTACAGATACACGGGCAATTAGCCCAAACTTGGTACACAAGGCCGATTCATGTATTTCTTCTATGTATATATCTTCAAACTTATCTCCAATCACGGCCCACCTCTGATCCGGTCAAATTCTGGTGATAACACCGGGCCGGTCCCAGACCCGGCCAAACCGGGCCCCAGGCCGGACACCCCAGTCCAGACCGGACCCCAGGCCGGTGCCAGCTGGGCCAGGTCCAGGGGCTCACGGCAGCCCATCTGGTCACCAGGCCGGTCAGACCGGGCTCTGGACCGGACTAACTGGCACCCAGGCCGGTCCAATCGGACCCTGGACCGGTTCAGCCGGCTCCCAGGCCGGTCCAACCGGGAACTGGGTCGGGCAGGCTGCTGCTACTATTGTTTCATCTCCGGCATTGTCGGCTATTGATGTTGATACTGTTGTTGTGTTTCTGGGCGATGTTCTGGGCATAAGGTGTACTCTTCCGAAGAAATCTAGTAAGGTTTCAATGACTATCTGGACATCTTGAAGGGAGAAGAGCGTCCTCCATCCCACCTTCGTTGGTATCTACACCGTCTTGTGACAGTTCAGGAATATGAAGATTGGGAGAGGAACATGGAGTTGGGTTTTGCGCGATGTCGCATATACAATCGGAAGTTCAATGGATCTTATGCATTTTATCTTGCTCAACGGCGTGTGGACGAAGCATTAGACCATTGCTGGCATGATGCGGTTGACAGAGGTGAATTTGCTTATACTTGGGAGGACTACAAAACTTTTCTTCGTAATGGTTTCGTGTTACCGTATATGGAGGAGAGTGAGCAGCCGTCCAGAGTTGTACATGCAATAGAGGAAGTGGGCAAATGCATAGTTCCTATTCATGAGGTTGTTCCACTACCAACAGTCACTACGAGCAAGGTGATATCGTCAGAGGAGAGGAAACATGGCTCTGATACCACGAGCGCTACTGTGACTGTTGCGGAGGATGTACCATTGAGCGGGCTGAATATGCAACTCAAGAAGGTACAGGAGGATGCTTGCAAGACAGTTGACAAGGGACAGCGGTGGAGCTTGTTTCAGACTTAGTGCTTTATCAAGGGCAAGGCTTTCAAGTTGATGATTGATGGTGGTAGCTGTACTAATGGCATTAGCAAGGCGACGGTGGCAGCATTGGGGTTGTCTACATGGCGTCTTCCTGAACCTAAACGTCTTGAGTGGTTGAATAGCTGTGGTATGCTGAAGATTACTCACAAGGTGCGTGTGCCATTTACAGTTGATGATTATGTTGATGAGATAGAGTGTGATGTGTTGCCATTGGAGGTGTGTGGATTGTTACTTGGGCGTCCTTGGCAGTATGATCGCAATGTGACACATGCTGGGAGAGAAAATACATATTCTTTTATGCATGGTGGCAAACAGCGGACTTTGAAGCCTATGGGTGATGATCATATCAAGTCCGATGTGGAGTTAGTAGTGCGTAAGGAGAAGTTGCACAAGCCTACAGTGCAGCAAGAGGTGCATGATGTTCCGAGCATTGATGTTGGTGATGTTTCAGCCATGCCTGTAGATGACAAGCCAGTTCTTGTTGGTGACAAGACGGATGAAGCTACACTTGTTGTTGATGTGGATGTTGCAGCATGTGCTACAGTTCCAGTTTGTGTTGATGCTAGTATGCAGACTGATGATGTTTGTGCTGACGGTGTTTCAGTACGTATGGCGCAGATGCGCTTGGGAGGAGTGGGAGGTGAGCGCGTCAGTGGAGACAGTGGGCAGCGGCACTACCGTGCTAGGAGTACTGCAATCCAGTTTTACGCGACAACACGGATGCATCTAGGCAAGGATGGACGTGTGAGACATTTATGTGGCCCAGGCTTTACACATCTTGTGCAGGGTCATGTTCAGTGACACAGGGGTCCATCAAAACCTCGCAAGAAGAAGGTATTGGCGCCGAAGTCCAAGCTTATGTGGAGAAGAAAGGAGGCACCAAGTGTTGTATCAAGTCAAGCAGGCCGCGAGGGAGGATGTGGTGTGGAAGGAAAGCAAGACTTGAGGACGGCGAGGACGTGTCATGTTCATATCACGTCACCTTTTTCCAGAAGACCCTCACGCGTTGGGGACAACGCTTCTTGAAGAAGGGGAGGATGATATGGATATCCAGGCCTGGTACACTAGGACAACCATTGATACGAGGATTAAGTCTAAGGTTGTACCATTATTATATCTTAGTGTTATTATTAGGGAATAATGTAGCCAGGTCATGTGGTGGGCCATCTAGGGTTTTAAAGTTGTGTTTGTTTGACTTGGGCCTGTCTGAGTCAAACTAGGGTTAGGCCCATAGTGGGGCGCCCCAGCCCAGCAAAGGCTGGCCGGCCACCTCCCCCTCATATAAGGTGGAGGGATGGCTAGGGTTTAGGTAGACAAGTTTAGACTAAAGATTAGGGTTTTCCCCATTGTGTGTGTTCACGTGTATCATCCCTCCGGGGGTACGGCGTTGCCGTGTATCTATTATATCCTTTGCGAAGGTTCTTGTGTTCATCAAGGATTATCTAGCTCAAGGTTTGAGGCGTATCGTTCATCGATCCGTTGCTTGCTGGATTTGTTCCCTCTTCTCCAGGCTGCGTTTATCGCGTTGTTGGGAGATTCTATCTACCCGGGTTCTCGCGTGGAAGATCGGGCAACACTTGAGGAGGATCTGCTGGGATCCCCCTTATCGCAAAAATGGCCCATTCTGGGTATATACCATCGGCTAGATAATAGCCTTTGGTATATTGGTGGCCATTGATCTCATAGTTGCATGGTGGAGCATACCCTTCCACTAGTCTGCTGAACACCGGAGACTGCTGCAACACGTTGATGTCATTGTGTGATCCGGACATGCCAAAGAAAGAATGCCAAATCCAGAGGTCATAATCTGCCACAGCTTCAAGTACCACACTACAATATCCATGACGCCCTTTGTATATATCTTGCCAAGCAAACGGGCAGTTCTTCCATGCCCAGTGCATGCAATCGATGCTTCCAAGCATTCCAGGGAATTCTTTGGCAGCATGTTGTGCCATGATCCTTGCAGTCTTTTCCTCAGTTGGCCCTCTCAAGTAGTATTTGCCAAACTTTCCCACCATAGCTCGGCGAAACTTGTACATGCACTCAATGGCAGTAGACTCACTCATGCGAAGGTAGTCGTCCTGTGTATCTGCAGGTGCTCCGTATAAAAGCATCCTCATGGCGGCAGTGCACTTCTGAATCGACGAGAACCCGACAACGCCTACAGCGTCGTGCTTGAGCTTGAAGTAGGGGTCGAACTCTCGAACGTCGTGGAGGATATTCATGAATAGACCCTTGCTCATCCTATACCGGCGCCGAAAATTGTCGCATGTGTTGCGTCATCTGCGAAGTAGTCGTTGTGCAGCATGGTATGCCCCTCCATCCTGTGTCGGGGCTTCGACTTCTTTCTCCCTGGCCTTGATCCTCCGCGGCGCGGCCTCTTCCTCTTCTTCGCCTCGGTGTTAAGCACGTCCTGGAGGGCCACGATGATCAGAAAATGCTCCCGGAGGTCGTCGTCGAAGGCTTGCTCGTCCTCCAGCACTAGGGAAATCATCTCGTCGTCGGTATCCATGTCTGAAGCAAAATCAATGGTTAAAATTGCGCCGCGGGAGACAACGCAACGAACAAAGCCCAATCGCGTGTACCTGGCAAGTCGTCGAGCACCTTGTGTGCGTGGAGGTGGGGCGGATTTGACGCCGCGTTCTAGGACGCGCAGGCGAAGCGGCGACGGAGGGGTGGGAGGCGCGGGTGGGAAGGAGCGACGAGGAAAAAGGCGCGAACCAACGGTTTATGGAAATAATCGCCGACATGTGGAAGCCCTCCTTGCTTTTGGTTGTGTCCGGCGTCCCCGGTGCGTCCCCTGTGGGACGGGGACGGTCTCGGGATGCCGGACACCGTATCGGGGCGTGCTGGAAAAATAAGCGGCTTTGTGGGACGTGGCTGGGAACGTTTTTTGTCCGGTGCGCCCCAAATGCCTTTGGGGACCGCTTTGGGGGACGCGACTGGCGATGATCTTAGATCATTCACATTTAGACTTTATAATGATTCGTGATAGACAGTGAATTGCAACTTGGGTGTAGCTGAATTTTTTAAGTTGTAAGTAAATAGCTTATAGCATCTTTAACATTAACAGACGTTTAAAATAACCGCACGCTAAAGTTTTTTTGCAGCCCTGTTTTATTGCGCGCTGGATAGCTTCACTGGACACACGAAAATATTGCATCGCTTTTCAGGAATGCAGCATGTTAGCGCCTCCACAAACGTCAAATAACAACAAATATAGAACAATGAAGATCAAACATAACTAAAAAGAACAACAATAAATATTTTATTTACTATGTATTACAACACAAATAAATAGTTTATTGTCAATACAACATATAGTTCATCAACAATACAACATACAGATCACTAACAATAAAATAGATAGTTTCTCAACAATATAACAAACATACATATGAGATGAAACATATTATTGTTAGCCATTCCACGTCCACTACTCGCCGATGAAATCTTCTTGAAGCTTGCCAACACATTATTGTCTCAAATAGCTTTGTACAGGGCAATGAGGCGGGCTACCCTCTTTATCTCCTACGCACTTGCATAGGGCGTTCCATTAAATCATAGTGCAACTAATCATTGTCTTGTCCTCACTCATTCTTAATTATCATGTTATGCATGATGACACAAGCGTTCATAATGTACCAAAGGATCTCTTGATCCCAAGATTTGGTTGGTCCTCTCATAATAGCAAATTGAGCTTGTAAAATTGCAAATGCTCTCTCCACATCATTCCTAGCCGCTACTTGTGCATTATGAAACTGGAGTTTTTTCTTACCGGATGATTTGTGAACCGTCTTCACAAATGTTTGCCACCTTGGATAGATGTCGTCGGCTAGGAAACTGTCGTACTTGTAGGTGCGGCTATTTGCTTGAAACTCCACCGGTGGTGTTTCACCAATGCCATTTTGTATTCAAGAGGGAGGGGAAAATATAAGATACTTTCATTTAATAGCAGATGGTAAACATCGGAAAAAGAAAATCTTCCAATTAGAACAACAAAAATATTGTTGGGGAAGAAATTTGAAGGTATATATCACTAAATTCTATAAGAAATTGTTTGGGACACCGGCACCAAGTAATATTTCTTTAGTAGAGGAGGTGGTACATGATATCCCGCAAATTTCATCGGGTGAAAATGAGATTTAGACAACTCCTTTTTCGGAAGAGGATGTCTATGAGGCAATCTCACATATGGAACTTAATAAAGCTCCTGGACCGGATGGCTTTCCGGCGGAGTTTTATCAAAAAAAATTGGGAAGCAATAAAGGATGACTTGATGGCGTTGTTCACTCAGTTTAGTAAAGGGGATTTGCCTCTCTACAAGCTAAATTTTGGCGTAATCACATTACTACCCAAGAAAGAGGATGCGATCCAGATACAACAATATAGACCTATTTGTTTGTTAAATGTATGTTTTAAAATCTTTACTAAGGCTGGTACAAATCGAATAACGGGGATTGCTTCAAGAGTTATAAAACCAACACAATCAGCCTTTATGCTGGGTAGAAATATTAGAAGGGGTGGGCATTCTTCATGAAACAATTCATGAGCTCCATAATAAGAAAATGGATGGGGGTTTTTTTAAAATTGATTTTGAAAAAACTTATGACAAAGTGAAATGACCCTTTTTTGCAACAGACATTGAGAATGAAGGGCTTTGCTCTAGAATGGGGTAGATTAGTTCACAGTTTGTTCAAGTGGGGAGTGTGGGTGTAAAGGTAAATGATGATATTGGTCATTACTTTCAGACAAAAAAAGGACTGCGGTAAGGGGATCCATTGTCTCCAATGCTTTTTAATATTGTAGTTGACAGCTTGCCATCTTAATTGAACGAGCAAAAGAGGATGGTCAAGTCGGAGGGCTTATTCCTGATCTTGTTGAGGGTGGTATCTCTATACTACAGTATGTCGATGATACGATCCTTTTTTGGAACATGACCTCCAAAAGGCAGTTCATATGAAATTAATTCTTTGTCTTTCTGCTATCAGGACTTAAAATTAATTTCCACAAAAGTGAGATTTTTTGTTTTGGAAAGGCCAAGGATAAGGAGGACCAGTACAGACAGATCTTTGGATGTGACGTTGAATTACTCCTCTTTAGATACTTGGGTATTCCTATCCATTACAGAAAGGGCCGTGCTAGGCGTCGGCCGACCGATCGCGGGCGGCAGATCGGTCGTGTAGCAGTCGTCGGATGCATATCTCAAGGCTACAAATTACATGCACGTCGCTTTCCTACCTGCTCAACACTGATGTGCATGCACGTCGCTTTCCTTCCTTAATTGCACGCACGATTGCTTTCCTCTGGAAGGATGCGTGAGTTTGCTGCTTTTTTTTCTTTGCTTGCATGGGGCTCTTACACAGTGATGGACGCGTCACATCGCAGTTAATGGCGGAGATACTCTCTGACTTATTTCTTACCAAAACGTGAGTACTATTACAACAAATCGTTATTATAATATTTTCCAAAACGATTTGTTACAATTTTATAAAAAAAATTACCACATTTTTAAAAGTAATACAACAAAAATTGATTAAAAATGTAATTTTCAAAATTTTAAGTAATGCTATGAATAATTAGTTAAATCAGAATTTTTCGATAATTACAACAAATATGCCACTACGGTCATTTGCACCCAAGGCAGAGAGTATTACAACAACAAAAATTACCCAGCGTACAAAAAGTATATATTATTACAACAAAAATATAGCAAAAATGATCAAAAACAATAAAACTACAATAAAGTGGTTAAACCAACATTTTTGCTGCAAATTGATTTGCAATAAAATTCGCAACAATTTCACCAAAACCCGTAGACTATTACAACAAAAATTCATATGTTTGCAAAATAATTTAAAATTGTCAAGTAACAATTAGTTTAATACAGATTGAATTACAACAAAAATCATTAACTATTTTTTACAAAAGTCCCAGGTAATTACAAAAAAAATCATTAACTATTTTTTCAAAAGTTACAGGTAATTACAACAAAAATCACTTAGATATTAGCAACAACAAATAGACCAAAAAAATCACTTGGCTATTTACAACAAATAGTGAACAACAAAATCCAACAGAAATATTATCCATTTACTACAAGAATTAACAACAAAAATCCAGCTAATTCGGAAGTGGAAACCAGCTAGTAGTCACACTAGATGCTAATGCGACGTGCATGCATCAATGGAGCCAAAACTCAACGTGGATGATGAATGCACGCTTGCATGTGTGAAACCGGCCTGTGAGCTTGGATGGGGTTGTCCGCGCAGCACATGGGTGGCCCCCACGCGGGAGGACACCAGAGGCCCATGACTGATGTTTTCGCACCGATCGGTCGGCTGATACAGAGCGTTTTCCTTACATAAAACTCAGGAATTCTGATTGATATCCGGTGGAGATCCGATTTGAGAGTAAATTGGGATGCTGGAAAGGGAAATTACTATCCTATGGTGATAGGCTAGTCCTTATCAATTCAGTTTTAACTAGTTTACCTATGTTTATGTTGTCCTTCCTACAGATACATGTTGGGGTAAGGAAATGTTTGGACTTCTATAGATTTAGGTTTTTTGGCAGTCTGATGAACATAAAAGAAAATATAGGCTCACAAAATGGAATATTATCTGCCGACCCAAAGATCAAGGGGGCTTAGGTATTGAGGTTCTCGAAATCAAAAATAAATGTTTATTGAGTAAATGGCTATTTAAACTTCTTAATAAAGACGGGATGTGGCAATAATTGCTACATACTAAATACTTAAGACAGAAGACCTTATCTGAGATGCAGGCTAAGCCTACCGATTCTCCTTTCTAGAAGGGGTTTATGGGGGTTAAGGATGAGTTTTTTTCTAGAGGTTTTTTCAAAGTGGGTAATGGGATGAGTACCCGTTTCTGGGAAGATACCTGGTTAGGAAAATCGCCGTTAACTCAGCAATATCCGTCTTTGTATAATATTGTACATCACAAAAACGTACACTAGCTCATGTGTTAGCTCAAACCCCTTTGAATATTAGTTTCCGACGGGTGTTCAGTGGTAATAAATGGACTTCATGGTTACAATTATGTCGAAAACTGATGATGGTAAACTTGAATGAAGAGAATGATCGTTTTGTCTGGGGTATGACATCTAATGGTTTGTTTACGTTGAAGTCTATATATGAGGATCTTATGAGTGACGATACCTCTTTTTTTTAGAAAGTATCTCTAGAAGGTTACAATTTCCCTTAAGATAAAGATATTCATGTGCAGAAACTCAATTCGGCTCTCAGGTGCGTATGATCCCTCTACCATAAAAACATATTTTCAAATGTTAAAAAAATTTGATAAAATAATTTACATGTACATCTTCATAATATATGTGTATTCGTCGAGTTTCACGAAAAAATGATATTTATTTTAGTCTAAGCGAAAAAGAGAAAATTTATCTTGTGACAAGTCTTTGTTTCAGCACCGAATTTTGTCTTTTTTACACACACCACATGACATGTCGATTTTTCATGAAACAACCTTGTGAGCGCTTAGCACATGAAGATGTACATGCGAAATTTTTGTTTCATTTTTTTTGACATTTTAAAATGTGTCTAACATGTATTTCAAAATAAAGGGAGCATACGCTCCCATGTGCCAAAACATCACTCCCTATTCATGTGTGGCTTCTGAGTAACAAGGTTCTGTTAACTAAAGATAATTTAGCTAAACATCACTAGAATGTGTGTATGAAATATGTTTTCAGCGCAGACCAGGAGACTATTCAACACCTTTTTATTGAGTGTCCTTTAGCTAAGCTACTTTGTCGTACGGTTAATTTAACATATGATCTTCCACCTCCAACCAATATTACTAATATGTTTGGTAACTGGTTGAATGGAGTAGATAGACAATCTAAGGCTTTTATCCGAATTGGGATTTCTGCTTTATGTTGGTCTATATGGAGGGTTGGAAATAATATTATCTTTAACAAAAACAATCTTTTCACTTCTTGCAGGTTATCCATATGATATCACATTGGGTTTAGCTTTGGGCCCTGCTTTCGCCGAAGGGACAGTGGGTTGCCATGGTTTCTGGATGCACACGGCTCCAGATGGTCGCTCGGGATATCTTGTGTCTGGCTGGCTGGCGACATACTAGGAGGCTACGTTGATGTATAGTCATAGTATGTTTTGCTTTTTTTGCTGGTTGATTTTTGTATCAATTCTTGGCGATGCTTGAGTTGTAAAACACTACTGAATTCAAAACTTATTAATAAATGGCTGTGTGCATCCTGTGGTGATCGTTGGAGAACGTTGTTGTCATTACATCAACCTGGCATTCCAAAGAACGCATGCCAAATCCAAGTCTCATAACCAACCATAGGTTTAAGGATTATAGTGGAATCATTTTTATGGCATTTGAACTTTCCATGTCATGCTACAGGACATTTCTTATAACTCCAATGCATGCAATCAACTAAACCAAGCATACCTAGAAATCCCCATTTTTTTTGAACTCCAAAAACTTTACCGTGTCTCGAACATTGGGGATCTGAAGTATATATCGCCAATCACTTTCACAATTCTTACGGCAAAGTGCTTGATGCACTTCCCTTTATTCCCACCCTCGCCAAGTAGTCATAAACTAGATCAGCTGGAATCCCATATGCCAACATACGCAAAATGGCAGTGACCTATTGGTAAGTGCTATGTCCAAGTTCTCTGACGGCATTTCTCCTTTGCTCAAAAAACTTGTCATTCTTCTTCAGCTCCTCCGCAATATGCTTCAACAAGTTGATGAACATCCGAAGACGGCAACAAAAACAGGTCTCTACAAATGTTGGATTCTCCACAAAATAGCTCCGCATCTTGGATCTCTATCTATCCATGATGGTCAATATTTGTGAAGACTATCTCGAGCCTTCTTCTCCCAAAGAATGCCAACTATTCCACACTACAAGAAGCTTGCAGAAAGGATGTCGAGCGGGCATTTGGTGTGTTCCTGAATAGAGATTTGCAATTTTCTGGTTCCCCGCCATGATATGGTTGAAATGTCATATGTGGGAGGTGATGAATGCATGTGTGTGCTTGCACAACATGATCATCGAGAAGGAGCTTGGCGGGCCATAGCTTGAGAGCGAGGAACCATATTTACGACGGGGTACTTTTGCAAAGCCTGATCACCAGGTACCGGTATCGTGGGTTGCCTTCCTTACCATGCGTCAGGAGATTTGAGACCCCATTATGCATGACCAACTATAGCAGGATCTGGTGGAGCACTTGCCGAGCCGTAAAGCCAACAACTAGTTTGATGTGTTCTATTTTGTGTTTACAAACTTGTTAAATTATGAGCTTGTTTTGTTAAACTATTTGATTTGTATGAGTGTGACTAGGAGGCGTGCGTGCTATGCGGTCCTCGCCAACGCGTCAGATGGTGCGCGCGAGGCATCGCCGGGGCCGCTCTGTGCTTGATACGTGGCTGTGCTGCACTAGTCTGTCTCGCGCCCAACAAACCTAATGTCTACGCACGCTTCTATTCCTGTAGACAGTGTTGGGCCTCCAAGAGCAGAGGTTTGTAGAACAGCAGCAAGTTTCCCTGAAGTGAATCACCCAAGGTTTATCGAACTCAGGGGGGTAGAGGTCAGAGATATCCCTCTCAATCAACCCTGCAATTAAGATACAAGAAGTCTCTTGTGTCCCCAACACACCTAATACACTTGTCAGATGTATAGGTGCACTAATTCGGCGAAGAGATATTAAAACGCATGTGGTATAGATGGTGGTAAACGGTAATTGCGATCTGAAGTAAATATTGCAGGAAGTAAAGATGCAGTAAAACAGTAAATAAGCAATGTTTGCAGTATTTGGAAACAAGGCCTAGGGATCCTACTTTCACTAGTGGCCACTCTCAACATTGCAATCATAATTGAATATAAATATAAGCACTTCATCATACTACTCTCTTATTGGATAAAGAACTCAAATTCATTGGGCAAGTGTGCAAAGGCACACCTCAAAGGCGTATTCCCAAGTACTAATAAACACCCCACACTCGTCACCGTGAGCATTCATAGGAGGTACTAACACACCACAATTCATAAGGGAGTTACACACGGCGCACACACTGTCACCATTACACCGAGGTCACAGTAACTCCAAAGTTCACATAATAAAACACTTGAATAGCATATGACATCTAGATTGAAAGCCTATGATCACATAGATGAACAAATAAATGCTACTCTCAAACACTCTCTTGTTGGATGACAAACACCATTCATTGTGTAGGGCTACAAGAGCTCCCTCAAGCCGGAGTAAACAAGCTCCAGAACATCCGGAGTTCATATTTAAAGTAACCTCTAGAGTGCATAATAGACAAGAGTAACATCTACATATTCATAAAGATCACACCATGGGAGAGAGAGATGAACCACATAGCTACTGGTAGAGCCCTCAGCCTCGGGGGAGAACTACTCCCTCCTCATCATGGGAGACAGTAACGACGATGAAGATGGCGGTGGAGTCGATGGAGATGGATTCCGGGGGCAATTCCCCGTCCCGGTGGTGTGCCGGAACAGAGACTTCTGTCCCCCGAAACAGAGTTTCGCGATGGCGGCGGCTACGGAACTCTTCGTGGAATATGACTTGATTATTTAGGGTTTTCGCGACGGGGTGAATATATAGGCGAAGGGGCGATGTCGGTGGAGTCCCGAGGGGCCCACACCCTAGGGGGGCGCGCCCCCCTCCTGGCCGCGCCGCCAGGTGGTGTGGCCACCTCGTGGGCCCTCTCCGTCTCTCCTTCAGTGTTTTGGAACCCTCCGTGGAAAATAGGAAGTTCGGCTTTTGTTTCGTCCAATTCCGAGAATATTTCCTGTGTAGGATTTCTGAAACCAAAAACAGCAGAAAACAGTGGCGCTTCGGCCTCTTGTTAATAGGTTAGTGCCGGAAAATGCATCAAAATGATGTAAAGTGTATATAAAACATGTGAGTATTGTCATATAACTAGCATGGAACATAAGAAATTATAGATACGTTGGAGATGTATCAAGCATCCCCAAGCTTAGTTCCTACTCGCCCTCGAGTAGGTAAACGATAACAAGGATAATTTCTGAAGTGACATGCTTCTATCATAATCTTGATCAATACTGTTATAAAGCATATGAGACGAATGAAGTGATTCAAAGCAATGGTAAAGATGATGATTAAACAACTGAATCATATAGCAAAGACTTTTCATGAATAGTACTTTCAAGACAAGCATCAATAAGTCTTGCATAAGAGTTAACTCATAAAGCAATAGATTCTTAATAGAGGTTTGAAGCAACACAAATGAAGATTTAAGTTTCAGCAATTGCTTTCAACTTTCAACATGCATATCTCATGGATAATTGTCAACACAAAGTAACATAATAAGTGCAATAAGCAAGCATGTAAGAATCAATGGACAGTTGACACAAGTGTTTGCTTCTAAGATGGAGAGAAGTAGGTAAACTGACTCAACATAAAGTAAAAGAAAGGCCCTTCGCAGAGGGAAGCAGGGATTAAATCATGTGCTAGAGCTTTTTAAGTTTTGAAATCATATAGAGAGCATAAAAGTAAAGTTTTGAGAGGTGTTTGTTGTTGTCAACGAATGGTAGCGGGTACTCTAACTACCTTATCAACCAGACTTTCAAGAGCGGCTCCCATGAAGGACGTTATCTCTACCAGCAAGGTAGATCATCCCTCTTCTCTTTTGTTTACACATGTATTTTAGTTTCATTATTGATGACACTCCTCCCAACCTTTTGCTTACACAAGCCATGGCTAACCGAATCCTCGGGTGCCTTCCAACATTCACATACCATGGAGGAGTGTCTATTTGCAAAATTAAGTTGCTTACTGATAGATCAGGGCAAAACATGTGAAGAGAATTATTAATGCAAGTTAATTAATTGGGGCTGGGCACCCCGTTGCCAGCTCTTTTTGCAAAATTATTGGATGAGCGGATATGTATGCTACTAGTCCATTGGTGAAAGTCTGTCAGAAGTAAATGACAAGGTTGAAAGATAAACACCACATACTTCCTCATGAGCTATAAAACATTGACACAAATAAGAGATAATAGCTTTTGAATTGTTTAAAGGTAGCACATGAAGTATTTACTTGGAATGGCAGAAAATACCACATAGTAGGTAGATATGGTGGACACAAATGGCATGAGTTTTGGCTCAAGGTTTTGGATGCACGAGAAGCATTCCCTCTCAGTACAAGGCTTTGGCTAGCAAGGTTGTTTGAAGCAAACACAAGTATGAACCGGTACAGCAAAACTTACATAAGAACATATTGCAAGCCTTATAAGACTCTACACTGTCTTCCTTGTTGCTCAAACACATTTACCAGAAAATATCTAGACTTTAGAGAGACCCATCATGCAAACCAAATTTCAACAAGCTCTACGGTAGTTCTCCACTAATAGGTTTAAACTACATGATGCAAGAGCTTAAACATGATCTACTTGAGAGCTCAAAACAATTGCCAAGTATCAGATCATTCAAGACAATATGAAGCATTTTCTATTTCCAACCAAATAGCAATAAGTGAAGCGATCAACTTTCGCCATTGAACATTAAAAGTAAAAGCAAAGAACACTAGTGTTCATATGAAAAAGCGGAGCGTGTCTCTCTCCCACACAAGCATGATAGGATCCGATTTATTCAGAGAATGAAAATAACAAAACGAAAATAAAAGCAAACAGACGCTCCAAGTAAAGCACATAAGATGTGACGGAATAAAAATATAGTTTCACTAGAGATGACCTGATAAGTTGTTGATGAAGAAGGGGATGCCTTGGGCATCCCCAAGCTTAGACGCTTGAGTCTTCTTGAAATATGAAGGGATGAACCACGGGGGCATCCCCAATCTTAGACTTTTCACTCTTCTTGATCATATTATATCATCCTCCTCTCTTGATCCTTGAAAACTGATACGTCTCCAACGTATCTATAATTTCTGATGTTCCATGCTAGTTTTATGACAATACCTACATGTTTTGCTCACACTTTATAATGTTTTTATGCATTTTCCGGAACTAACCTATTAACAAGATGCCGAAGTGCCAGTTCCTGTTTTCTGTTGTTTTTGGTTCCAGAAAGGCTGTTCGGGCAATATTCTCGGAATTCGACGAAACAAAGACCAAATATCTTATTTTCCCCGGAAGGTTCCAGATCACCGAAGGAGAGTCGGATGCGGGCAGCAGGGGGCCCACACCATATGGCAGCGCGGGTGGCCCCTGGCCGCGCCAGCCTATGGGGAGGGGGCCCCGTGGCCCTTCCGACTCCGCCTCTTCGCCTATAAAGTCCCTCGCGACCTAAAACCTCGATACCAATGGACGAAACTCCAGAAAGACTCCAGGGGCGCCGCCGCCATCGCGAAACTCCGTTTCGGGGACGAGACTCTGTTCCGGCACGCCGCCGGGACAGGGAAGTGCCCCCGGAAGTCATCTCCATCGACGCCACCGCCTCCATCATGCTCCGTGAGTAGTTCCCCCATGGACTACGGGTTCTAGCTGTAGCTAGTTGGTACTCTCTCCCATGTACTTCAATACAATAATCTCATGAGCTGCCTTACATGATTGAGATTCATCTGATGTAATCGGTGTTGTGTTTGTTGGGATCCGATGAATTGTTACATTATGATTAGTCTATCTATATAAGTTTGTGAAGTTATTGTTGTTGCAATCTTGTTGTGTTTAATGCCTGTCACTAGTGCACGAGTGGCATGATCTTAGATTTAAGCTCTATACTTATTGCTTAGATTGTATCTACAAGTTGTTCGCACATGTCTATGTCCGGAACCCGAGGCCCCAGAGTGACATCAACTGGGATAACTGGAGGGGAAGGCGAGGTATGAGGATCACATGTTTTCACCAAGTGTTAATGCTTTGCTCCGGTGCTCTATTAAAAGGAGTACCTTAATTGCCAGTAGATTCCCTTGAGGCCCTGGCTGCCACCGGCTGGTTGGACAAAAGATGTTATACAAGTTTCTCATTGCGAGCACGTATGACTATATATGGAAAACATGCCTACATGATTAATAATCTTGATGTTCTGTCTTAATGCTTTCAATCCTATCAATTGCCCAACTGTAATTTGTTCACCCAACACTTGTTATTGGAGAGTTACCACTAGTGAAGATAGCTGGGAACCCCGGTCCATCTTTCATCATCATATACTCGTTCTATATGTCATTGGAAGTAGTATCAACTATTTTCTGGTGCCATTGCCTCTGTGTTACTGTTACTGCTGCTGTGTTACTGTTACCATTGCTCTCATATTACTGCTGCTTTCACATCACCCCTATTACTAGTGCTTTTCCAGGTGCAGCTGAATTGACAACTCAGTTGTTAAGGCTTATAAGTATTCTTTACCTCCCCTTGTGTCGAATCAATAAATTTGGGTTTTACTTCCCTCGAAGACTGTTGCGATCCCCTATACTTGTGGGTTATCAAGACTATTTTCTGGCGCCGTTGCCGGGGAGGCATAGCTCTACTCATAAGTTCACCTGGGGAGCACACTCTACCTCTTTCTCTGTTTTTATTGTAATTTATTTTATTTTGTTTAGTTTACTTCTGTCTAGTTTATTTGTGCTTAGTTTATTTCTGTCTAGTATTATTTTGCTTAGTTTAGTTTTATCTAGTTTGTTTTTGTCTTTATTTTTCTTATATACCCGAAAATCCATAAAAAATTGAAAAACCGAAAAATTAAAAACTGTTGTTATGGGAGAACCCACAACCTATCTGGAGCTTATAGAATTATATAACAGTTATAGAGAATCAAGAAAGGGTAAAGTCATGAGCGCTGTGATAGAAAAATTGAATACAATTGCTAAAATCTTGCTTAAACGCCATGATATAAATTGTTGCTCTAAAGAGGATACTAAACATCTTAAATTTCAATGTGGCTTTAGTGAAGAAGTTTTAATTAAGAACTATAATTGGAATAGCTATATTCATTTTGGGTTCGAAGAGGTAGAACAATTTGTCTTATTTATGGGAGCTTCTGAGATCGAATCCTTCATGTCTAAAAATTATGAAACTTGTGTTGTTTGTAAGGATCTTAAAGATTATGTCTCTTCTATCCTTATTTTTTGCATAGAAAGTTACAGTGATAATCCTTATATCATTGATTATAAAGAGAGACTCATTAATGCACAAGAATGCACTCACAATTTGCAGGAACCTGTGAAAGAAGAAATTGATGAACCTGAAAGCTCATTGGATGAAAAAGAGGAGGAAATTGATGAACCTGAAAGCTCATTGGATGAAAAAGAGGAGGAGAGTGATGAACAAAAGGAGTAATAATGGATTAGCTACCCATGCCAACCTTCTAATGAGAGTAACTCTTTATCTCTTACACTATTTGATTGTCCTCCATGCTTACCGAAGGAGGATGAGTGTTATGTTCCTGTGGATTCTCTTGCAATATTCCCTATGAGTAAAACTTGTGAGAATAATTATGCTACTGTTATCTATGATAATCCATGCTATTTTGATAAATCTTATGATAATTCTTTGTTTGTGCCTGATATCGAAATGCATGGTACTAAAGAGTTTTGCTTAGCAAATGTTTATGATAAAGCTCTAGATGATGGTCCTATGTTTCTTGATAATATTAATTGTACCACTAATGAAAATGGGATTGGAAAGACCTTGACTTTATCTAGGAGTCCCATATCTTTTTAGATTGATCATTCATCTTGTTATATTACTGATAAAAGTGGGTTTGAAAGTTTTAATCCTATTATTTTTTAGCTTGATAAAAATTATGTGTTTGTGGATCATGAAAAGCATGCTGTATGTGATAGTTATATTGTTGAGTTTATTCATGAAGCTACTGAAAATTATTATGAGAGAGGAAAATATGGTTGTAGAAATTTGCATGGTACTAAAACACCTCTCTATATGCTTAAAATTTTGAAGTTACTCTTGTTTTATCTTCCAATGCTTGTCACTTTGTTCTTCATGAATTTATTTGTGTACAAGATTCCTATGCATAGGAAGTGGGTTAGACTTAAATGTGTTTTGAACTTGCTTTTTGATGCTCTCCTTTGCTTCAACTCTTATTTCTTGCAAGTGCATCATTAAAATTGCTGAGCCCATCTTAATGGCTATAAAGAAAGCACTTCTTGGGAGATAACCCATGTTTTTATTTTGCTACTGTTTTGTTGTGTCTTGGAAGTTGTTACTACTGTAGCAACCTCTCCTTATCTTTATTTGGATTTTTGCGCAGAAACAGATTTCTATGTGTCACGAACTTGAGTAGGTCTCTCTGTAGGAAACTCATAAAAATCTGCCAATTTTCATGCGTGTTCCTCAGATATGTACGCAACTTTCATTAGTTTTGAGTTTTCTGATTTGAGCAACGGAAGTACCTCTTAGAAATTCGTCTTTACTGGTTGTTCTGTTTTGACAGATTCTGTCTCTGTTTTTTGCATTGTCTCTTGTGGACTTTAAGCAAGGCTTTCTAAATGTGGAGAGCTGTAGCTAATGTTTTATTGAGTCTTTCAATGTGTCACTACAGGACTAAAGTGGATAAAAGTTTTTTTTTAGTACTAACCCCTCTAATGAAGTTTATGAGAAGTTTGGTGTGAAGGAAGTTTTCAAGGGTCAAGAGAGGAGGATGATATATGATCAAGAAGAATGAAAAGTCTAAGCTTGGGGATGCCCCCGTGGTTCATCCCTGCATATTTCAAGAAGACTCAAGCGTCTAAGCTCGGGGATGCCCAAGGCATCCCCTTCTTCATCAACAACTTATCAGGTCACTTCTAGTGAAACTATATTTTTATTCAGTCACATCATATGTTCTTTACTTGGAGCATCTGTTTGTTTTTTTTTTGTTTGTGTTTGAATAAATTCGGATCCTAGCAATCCTTGTGTGGGAGAGAGACACGCTCCACTTTTTCATATGAACACTGGTGTTCTTAGCTTTATTTTAATGTTCATGGCGGAGTTGAAAACCGTTGCACTTATTGATATTTGGTTGGAAACAGAAAATGCTTCATATTGTCTTGAATAATTTGATACTTGGAAATTATTTTGAGCTCTCATGTAGATCATGTTTAAGCTCTTGCATCATGTAGTTTAAACCTATTACTGGAGAACTACCGTAGAGCTTGTTGAAATTTGGTTTGCATGATTGGTCTCTCTAAGGTCTAGATATTTTCTGGTAAAAGTGTTTGAGCAACAAGGAAGACAGTGTAGAGTCTTATAATGCTTGGAATATGTTCTTATGTAACTTTTGCTGTACCGGTTCATACTTGTGTTTGCTTCAAACAACCTTGCTAGCCAAAGCCTTGTACTGAGAGGGAATGCTTCTCGTGCATCCAAAATCTTGAGCCAAAACCTATGCCATGTGTGTCCACCATATCTACCTACTATGTGGTATTTCCTGCCATTCCAAGTAAATACTTCATGTGCTACCTTTAAACAATTCAAAAGCTATTATCTCTTATTTGTGTCAATGTTTTATAGCTCATGAGGAAGTATGTGGTATTTATCTTTCAACCTTGTCATTTACTTCTGACAGATTTTCACAATGGACTAGTGGCATATACATCCGCTTATACAATAATTTTGCAAAAAGAGCTGGCAACGGGGTGCCTAGCCTCAATTAATTAACTTTCATTAATAATTCTCTTCACATGTTTTGCCCTGATCTATCAGTAAGCAACTTAATTTTGCAAATAGACACTCCTCCATGGTATGTGAATGTTGGAAGGCACCCGAGGATTCGGTTAGCCATGGCTTGTGTAAGCAAAAGGTTGGGAGGAGTGTCATCAATAATGAAACTAAAATACATGTGTAAACAAAAGAGAAGAGGGATGATCTACCTTGCTGGTAGAGATAACGTCCTTCATGGGAGCCGCTCTTGAAAGTCTGGTTGATAAGGTAGTTAGAGTACCCGCTACCATTCGTTGACAACAACAAACACCTCTCAAAACTTTACTTTTATGCTCTCTATATGATTTCAAAACTTGAAAAGCTCTAGCACATGATTTAATCCCTGCTTCCCTCTGCGAAGGGCCTTTCTTTTACTTTATGTTGAGTCAGTTTACCTACTTCTTTCCATCTTAGAAGCAAACACTTGTGTCAACTGTGCATTGATTCTTACAAGCTTACTTATTGCACTCATTATACTACTTTGTGTTGACAATTATCCATGAGATATGCATGTTGAAAGTTGAAAGCAATTGCTGAAACTTAAATCTTCCTTTGTGTTGCTTCAAACCTCTTATTAAGAATTTATTGCTTTATGAGTTAACTCTTATGCAAGACTTTTTGATGCTTGTCTTGAAAGTACTATTCATGAAAAGTTTTGCTATATGTTATCTATTTGTTAGCAAACTATAGATCGTTGCCTTGAGTCACTTCGTTCATCTCATATGCTTTGCAATAGTTAGATTAAGATTATGTTGGTAGCATGTCACTTCAGAAATTATTCTTTTTATCGTTTACCTACTCGAGGGCGAGTAGGAACTAAGCTTGGGGATGCTTGATACGTCTCCAACGTATCTATAATTTCTGATGTTCCATGCTAGTTTTATGACAATACCTACATGTTTTGCTCACACTTTATAATGTTTTTATGCATTTTCCGGAACTAACCGATTAACAAGATGCCGAAGTGCTAGTTCCTGTTTTCTGTTGTTTTTGGTTCCAGAAAGGCTGTTCGGGCAATATTCTCGGAATTCGACGAAACAAAGACCAAATATCTTATTTTCCCTGGAAGGTTCCAGATCACCGAAGGAGAGTCGGAGGTGGGCAGCAGGGGGCCCACACCATATGGCGGCGCGGGTGGCCCCCTGGCCGCGCCAGCCTATGGGGAGGGGGCCCCGTGGCCCTTCCGACTCCGTCTCTTCGCCTATAAAGTCCCTCGCGACCTAAAACCTCGATACCAATGGACGAAACTCCAGAAAGACTCCAGGGGCGCCGCCGCCATCGCGAAACTCAGTTTCGGGGGACAGAATCTCTGTTCCGGCACGCCGCCGGGACGGGGAAGTGCCCCCGGAAGTCATCTCCATCGACGCCACCGCCTCCATCATGCTCCGTGAGTAGTTCCCCCATGGACTACGGGTTCTAGCTGTAGCTAGTGTGTACTCTCTCTCCCATGTACTTTAATACAATGATCTCATGAGCTGCCTTACATGATTGAGATTCATCTGATGTAATCGGTGTTGTGTTTGTTGGGATCCGATGAATTGTTACATTATGATTAGTCTATCTATATAAGTTTGTGAAGTTATTGTTGCTTGCAATCTTGTTGTGTTTAATGCCTGTCACTAGTGCACGAGTGGCATGATCTTAGATTTAAGCTCTATACTTATTGCTTAGATTGTATCTACAAGTTGTTCGCACATGTCTATGTCCGGAACCCGAGGCCCCAGAGTGACAAGAATCGGGATAACTGGAGGGGAAGGCGAGGTATGAGGATCACATGTTTTCACCAAGTGTTAATGCTTTGCTCCGGTGCTCTATTAAAAGGAGTACCTTAATTGCCAGTAGATTCCCTTGAGGCCCGGCTGCCACCGGCTGGTTGGACAAAAGATGTTATACAAGTTTCTCATTGCGAGCACGTATGACTATATATGGAAAACATGCCTACATGATTAATAATCTTGATGTTCTGTCTTAATGCTTTCAATCCTATCAATTGCCCAACTGTAATTTGTTCACCCAACACTTGTTATTGGAGAGTTACCACTAATGAAGATAGCTGGGAACCCCGGTCCATCTTTCATCATCATATACTCGTTCTATATGTCATTGGAAGTAGTATCAACTATTTTCTGGTGCCATTGCCTCTGTGTTCTTATGCATCGCTGTCGTGTTACTCGTTACCATTGCTCTCATATTACTCGCTGCTTTCACATCACCCCTATTACTAGTGCTTTTCCAGGTGCGACTGAATTGACAACTCAGTTGTTAAGGCTTATAAGTATTCTTTACCTCCCCTTGTGTCGAACCAATAAATTTGGGTTTTACTTCCCTCGAAGACTGTTGCGATCCCCTATACTTGTGGGTTATCAACTTCCGCCACACCAAACTTCTCATAAACTTCATTATAGGGTTAGTGCATAATCAAAAATTCACATGTTCCGCAAGGACACAATCATTCTTAACACTTCTGGACATTACCCAAGGTTACTGAAAGTTAATGGAATAAAAAAATCCACTTAACACAGAAAAAAGAGGCAATGCGAAATAAAAAGCAGAATCTATCAAAACAGAACAGTCCATAAAGACGAATTTTTTCGAGGCACTTAACTTGCTCAGATCAGAAAACTCAAAATAAATGAAAGTTGCGTACATATCTGAGGAACACGCATGAATTTTTGCATAATTTTTAGGTTCTCCTACAGAGAGATCTACTCAAATTCGTGACAGCTAAAAATCTGTTTCTCGCGTGAAATCCAAATCTAGTATCAACTTTCTATTAGAGACTTTACTTGGCACAACAATGCAATAAAATAAAGATAAGGAGAGGTTGCTACAGAGTAGTAACAACTTCCAAGACGCAACAAAACAGTAGCAAAATAAAAACATGGGTTATCTCCCAAGAAGTGCTTTCTTTATAGCCATTAAGATGGGCTCAGTAATTTTAATGATGCTCGCGCAAGAAATAAGAGTTGAAGCAAACGAGAGCATCAAAAGCAAATAAGAAACACTTTTAAGTCTAACCCACTTCCTATGAAAGGGAATCTTGTAAATAAACAAGTCATGTAAGCATAATGCAACAAGCATAGAAAGGCAACACAAGCGCAACTTCAAGATTCTCAACATAAAGAGGGGAACTTAATATTATTAAGATGCATATAACCATGTTTCCCTCTCTCATAATAACTTTCGAGTAGCATCATGAACAAACTCAACAATATAACTATCACATGAAACATTTTTATCATGAGCTACATGCATAAAATTATTACTCTCCACATAAGCATAGTCATTACTATTAATTGTAGTGGGAGCAAATTCAATAAAATAGCTATCATTATTATTCTCATCACCATAATCATCATATATAGGAGGCATATTGTAATCATAATTAATTTTCTCCTCAATAGTAGGTGGACTGAAAATATGATAGTCATCATTGTAATCATCATATATAGGAGGTAAAGTATCATCAAAGTAAATTTTCTCCTCCATGCTTGGGGGACTAAAAATATCATGCTCCTCAAAACCAGCTTCCCCAAGCTTAAATTCTTCCATAGCATTAGCAATAATAGTATTCAAAGAGTTCATGCTAATAACATTGCTACAACTATTTTGCAAACAAAGTTCCATGGGTTTTTTAATTCTCTCTTCAAACACATCATGTCCTAATTCAATATAAAGTTCATAAAGATCTCTAATTTTTTTGTTGTTTTCCATTAAGCCTAACTAGTGAAAAATAAAAACAAGAAACAAAAAGATATAATTGCAGGATCTAAAGGAGATACCTTCGAGCACCCACACACCGGCAACAGTGCTAAGAAATAGCTTAGTAGTCGGAGGATGTGAATACTTTTTACCTTACCTCCCCGGCAACGGCGCCAGAAAATAGCTTGATGTCTACGCACGCTTCTATTCCTGTAGACAGTATTGGGCCTCCAAGAGCAGAGGTTTGTAGAACAGCAGCAAGTTTCCCTTAAGTGAATCACCCAAGGTTTATCGAACTCAGGGAGGTAGAGGTCGGAGATATCCCTCTCAAGCAACCTCCGCAATTAAGATACAAGAAGTCTCTTGTGTCCCCAACACACCTAATACACTTGTCAGATGTATAGGTGCACTAGTTCGGCGAAGAGATATTAAAACGCAGGTGGTATAGATGGTGGTAAACGGTAATTGTGATCTGAAGTAAATATTGCAGGAAGTAAAGATGCAGCAAAACAGTAAATAAGCGATGTTTGCAGTATTTGGAAACAAGGCCTAGGGATCCTACTTTCACTAGTGGCCACTCTCAACATTGCAATCATAATTGAATATAAATATAAGCACTTCATGATACTACTCTCTTATTGGATAAAGAACTCAAATTCATTGGGCAAGTGTGCAAAGGCACACCTCAAAGGCGTATTCCCAAGTACTAATAAACACCCCACACTGTCACCGTGATCATTCATAGGAGGTACTAACACACCACAATTCATAAGGGAGTTACACACGACGCACACACTGTCACCATTACACCGAGGACACAGTAACTCCAAAGTTCACATAATAAAACACTTGAATAGCATATGACATCTAGATTGCAAAGCCTATGATCACATAGATGAACAAATAAATGCTACTCTCAAACACTCTCTTGTTGGATGACAAACACCATTCATTGTGTAGGGCTACAAGAGCTCCCTCAAGCCGGAGTAAACAAGCTCCACAACATCCGGAGTTCATATTTAAAGTAACCTCTAGAGTGCATAATAGACAAGAGTAACATCTACATATTCATAAAGATCACACCATGGGAGAGAGAGATGAACCACATAGCTACCGGTAGAGCCCTCAGCCTCGGGGGAGAACTACTCCCTCCTCATCATGGGAGACAGCAACGGCGATGAAGATGGTGGTGGAGTCGATGGAGATGGATTCCGGGGGCAATTCCCCGTCCCGACGGCGTGCCGGAACAGAGACTTCTGTCCCCCGAAACGGAGTTTCGCGATGGCGGCGGCTACGGAACTCTTCGTAGAATATGACTTGATTATTTAGGGTTTTCACGACGGGGAGAATATACAGGCGAAGGGGCGATGTCGGTGGAGTCCCGAGGGGCCCACACCCTAGGGGGGCGCGCCCCCCCTCCTGGCTTCGCCGCCAGGTGGTGTGGGCCCTCTCCGTCACTCCTTCGGTGTTTTGGAACCCTCCGTGGAAAATAGGAAGTTCGGCTTTTGTTTCGTCCAATTCCGAGAATATTTCCTGTATAGGATTTCTGAAACCAAAAACAGCAGAAAATAGGAACTGGCGCTTCGGCATCTTGTTAATAGGTTAGTGCCGGAAAATGCATCAAAATGATGTAAAGTGTATATAAAATATGTGAGTATTATCATATAACTAGCATGAAACATAAGAAATTATAAATACGTTGGAGACGTATCAAACCCCACATTTAAACTGTCTCCCCGTCTAACTACCCCACGTCATTAAAAAGAGAAAAAATAGTGCACCGCGAAAAAATAAGTATACTAAAAAAAGCGATCCAAGGCATCGTGGTAAAAAAAAGCAGTGTGCGGGCAATGCACTGCCAGGACACCGCGCGGTGCAAAAGCAACCCAAGACAGTGCAACTTGGTACAAGGTAAGAGCCCATGCAGTCCAGTGTAAGTACATCGTGCGGTGAAAAAAGAGACACAAGGCAGCGCAACATGTTACAAAAAAAGCAGTGCACGGCGGTGCACTGCTAGGACCAGCGCGGTGCAAAAAAGAAAACCAAGGCATTGTAACGTGGTACAAAAAGACAGTGCACGGTCGGTGCACTGCTAGGACCCCGCACGGTGCAAAAATAGAACCAAGACAATGTAATGTGGTACAAAAAGGCAGTGCACGGGCGGTGCACTGCCTGGACCCCGCGGGGTGCCAAAAGAGAACAAATGCAGTGTATCGTGGTACAAAAAGGCAGTGCACGCGTGGCGAACTCCGAGGACCCTGCGCGGTGCAAAGCGATCCATGGCAGTGCAATACCGTACAAAAAGGCAGTGCGCGGGCGGTGCACTGCGAGGACATCGCACGGTGCAAAAGTGACCTAATGCAGTGGAACGTGGTATAAAAAAAGGTAAGTGCACAAACGGTGCACTACCAGGACACCGCGGGATGCAAAGGGACCTAGGGCAGTGCAACATGGTAAAAAAAGCAGTGCATTGCGGTGCACTTTCAGGACACTGCGCGGTGCAAACTGACCTAAGGTAGTGCAACCAAGGCATGAAAGGCAGTGAATTTTTTTTTGTCCAAACCTATCAAGATGGGATCTAGTTTTGTAGATCTCGGTGCGACTAGCACAACCATGAAAACGAAACTTTATGTGAATACCCGGTTTGCAAGATATTTCATTTTCCGTATCCGAATCTACGAAAAAAAGAGAAAATACACGCAGCGACCTAGTCCACGCTTGCACGCACCGACCTAGTCCACGCCTGACCACTGGTCAGCGCGCGAAGCGAAGCCGAGCGTCCTCCCCGAAAGGGTGCCCTTTTTCTAGTAAAAACCGCTTTGTATTGATTTTTATGCCCAACTATGTGTCATTTTTTCCCTAAAACCGGGTGATTTCATCATCTCAGCACCAGAATTCGGCGGCCGAGGGACCAACATGGGCGCGGCTAGGAATTAAGCGCACCCGAGGCCAAACTTGCCACCAGTCCGGCGGAAAATAGTGCCGGATTTTAGCCTAGAAGGCACCAACAAGTGAAGATGCTCTTAGGTATTGAGAACAAGCAATTGCGTGTATGCTTGGCCTATGCCAGGGCGCTCCACGATAGTCACCTAGCTCGCATCGATTGGGCGCTTGCCCCGCTTTGTCTCACCCGTTGGGCCACGTTTCAATCGCTGGTTGGTCGAGGGAGGAGCCGTCAAGCGTCGCTCTTATTTCCCCCGCTCCCTCCCCAACCCTACCCTCTCGTCCCACATTTTCTCGGCGGCGGCGGTGGCGGCTCCCCACGCCCTCTTCCTCCCTCACCGCTTCTCCCGGCCACAACACCCTCCGTCACGTCGCCGTTGCTCTACTTTGTATCCACCTGAGGATCGGACTCTCCCTGAGACATGAAGCCGCTCCCCGGGATGAAACCCTAGAGGTGGCGGCGGTCTGATGCGGGAGGTGCTACGCCGGCCATGGTCGTTGGCGGAAGGACCTCTGCAGGCAGCGGAACCTCGACATCGACAGCGGTGGCCGGACAGGTAGGCGCTCTCTCCTCACCCGCTCTCCCGCTCTTCAAACCCTAGCGCCGCCCACTCTTGGCTGTCTCCACCGACGCCCGTGATCGGAAATAGGCCGACGGCGCACATATCCTCCCATCCGTGAGCAGGCCCTGCGCCTCCTCCTCACATCTTTTTTCTTGAAAAGGAGGAAGGACGCGGCCGAATCTAGACAAAAAACGGCAGGGAGAAGCCGCTCCATACCATGACCCACGCCGCTGCTCCAACCTCTGCTTTGGCGGCTGCTGCTCCATCTACTTGGTCCGGCTGCTGCAGCTCCAACCCGTGAAAACAAGGTAGATTGCTGCTCTCTTTTTCTTTATTTTCCATTTTTACCCTATTAGCTATGGAATGTTAGCTAACTGTAGTTATTTTCTATAAAAGGTTGAGATGATCTACATGACAATCAGGCCTAGCAGTGGTCATCTTTTTTTTTTAATGCAATTCTTGTCTTCTCTCACTGTTTTAGTTTAGGTTTAATTTGGTTCAGATCAAAGTAATAGTGACTCTTCTGCACATATAGGTTGGAGTTATTATTTGTTGCTTCCAAAAGTACATTTTGCTTCAGGGAAGAAAGTTTCTTCAATGCCCATGTATTTGGCGTTGATTGGCTTCTAAAAAGTGCATCAAATTTTAAACCATATTGCAGTTCATGGAAGTTACTGGCGAAGAAAAATGTGTTTGTCATTATAAGCAGTACAGTTTCACCCTTTCTCACCAACCTCAGATTTTAATGCCCGCATTAATCTATGTAATCTGCACATAATGTAGAGTTAAGAAGCTTAGACATTATTCTGAATACAAGGCGTAATTTCTAACAATTACAATGAACTATGTTGCAGTTACAGAGAAATCAAAGAATAAGGAGAAAATCAGAGAAAAAGGCATCATTGCAGGTAAAATTATGTCAACGTGTTTATTTTCTTCTTTTCAGAGACATTCTTTCTTGTCTGAGTCGACTATTCAGCAAGGTCAAATTACATAATACTATCAGAATTATTAACATGTGGTATGGTGTTTGCCTGCGCATAGCACCATATATACTAATAAAGCTACTAAATTGATAAATAGATGTATCTTTCTACTTTCCTTCTGTCACTGATCTTCAGTTACTGCAGTGGAGCAAGGAGGAACAATCAGGTGATCTAGCATTTATTTTGCTCAAACTGAAGGTTATTGTTATAATCAACAGTGCGCCTTCATTCAGCAGGCTACCATGGAGCTCTCGTTGAGTCGTTGTTGGGCATGGTACAGTAGCCTATTTACCATTTAGTTGTTTTTTTCTGATGCATTTGAAAATTGGTATCCTAAACTGGCTTCATGTATTTCAAGTTGCAGCTAGATGATGAAAAATTGGATCTACCCCATTGTATACATGTTTTTTTTCACGGCAAGATCATTTGTGTATTTTGAAATGCTTCGTCATGACCTGTAAGTAACTTCCATCAGTCATGCATTCACTAATACAACTATTCCCTTTGTTAGTTGAATAATGAATAATGTGGTAACTTAAACTTCCACTTTATAGGTATGTGCTAGAGAAAGTATGGCTTCACAAGTTTACGACAGAACTTTTGGCAGGTTAGGTCTCATTTCCAGATGATGTTAAATTTTGAATGTATATATTACCGACTTACTATATTATTCATGGTGCATTCTGTTTAGATATTAACCTATTGGTTGCCATGAAGGTGTTGGCATTGTTCACAACAGCAAAACCAGGATTATCCCGTGATTCCAAAGCAAGTTTCTTCCCCTGAAAATAAGCACTTGATATGATTACCATTAACATGCTATTACTTCCAGCCATGAATATGCTTGATGGGTGAGGTGCTCATAATTTATTCTGATTTAAATTGGTTGTAACAATCAGTAGATGGCATTATACATCACTATCATGTTTCTGGCTTACTGTAATATTCTTCATATAGTTATCGGTGTTCCAATAATTGCTTTTAATTTCTTGAACCATCATGTTCTGGTGTGGTACTGGTATGTTCGGTGGTTGCCCATATCCCATAGTTTCCTCCGTTTGAGATTTTCATTGACGCATGGGCTGACTTTGATGTGGTTGTTGGTTCTCTGATCTGTTAGCTTGTTTTTTCCGCTGCATATGAAACAGAGAAGTGTGCTTTTATTATCACTTGTCATTTCTCATAGAAAGAAATACAAGGTTGATGCATTCTGTGTCAGTGAAACACCTTTTTTTTCCCTCTGTTTGAGATAATGCTTGTTTGGTAGTCCTACTCTTGAGCACTACTGATGGTTAGATGTGATCAGTACATACAGAATGGTTTGAACGATTTGGTAAATACTGTGTCGTTGGTTAGAAAGTATGGCTACAGAACTTTTGGCAGGTTAGGTCTCATTTCCAGATGATGTTAATTTTTTTATGTATATATTACCGACTTACTATATTATTCATGGTGCATTCTGTTTAGATATTAACCTATTGGTTGCCATGAAGGTGTTGGCATTGTTCACAAAAGCAAAACCAGAATTATCATGTAATTCCAAAGTAAGTTTCTTCCCCTGAAAATAAGCACTTGATATGATTACCATTAGCATGCTATTACTTCCAACCATGAATATGCTTGATGGGTGAGGTGCTCATAATTTATTCCGATTTAAATTGGTGGTAACAATCAGTAGATGGCATTATACATCACTATCATGTTTCTGGCTTACTGCAATATTCTTCATATAGTTATCGGTGTTCCAATAATTGCTTTTAATTTCTTGAACCATCATGTTCTGGTGCGGTACTGGTATGTTCGGTGGTTGCCCATATCCCATAGTTTACTCCGTGTGAGATTTTCATTGACGCGTGGGCTGATTTTGATGTGGTTCTTGCTTCTCTCATATGTTAGCTTGTTTTTTCCGCTGCATATGAAACAGAGTAGTGTGCTTTTATTATCACTTTTCATTTCTCATAGAAAGAAATTCAAGGTTGATGCATTATGTGTCAGTTAAACACCTTTTTTCCTCTGTTTGAGATAGGATGGTTAGAATGATTTGGTAAATATCGTGTCCTTGGTTAGAATCATAGTCATATGAATCAAATTTGATGTTTCGGAAATGATACTTCATTTTATATTATGGTGATCCTTTTTACGCGATTATGTTGATCGTTTGGCTGGGATATTTTATTTGGTTCCCTGTGGTTCAGCCAGTATGCGATAGTGTCGACCATGGCTACAATAGTTGAAGGGCGTTATTTATCTAAAGATGCCTTTCAGAAAAACGCCAATATACTTCTTGGCAAATATCTTGTTTGGCAGCTTGAGTTGGTCCAGGCTGTGTGGTTCTTCATGGCCTACTTGTACCTACAGTTTTGCTCAAGCTGGACGTTTGGCTTTGTTACCATTTTGTTTGTGCACTGCACCAATTTGTAGCTTCATTTTGGTTTTCTTGTATGACTCACAAACTTATGCCTGGATGGATATGCACTTGACATTGTAAGTTGAGATATTACCCGTCGCTATAGTCTGGATCCTAGGAGTTGTTCGTCTGTTTTAAATTATTTTGAATCATCACTTTTTTGAGTTCTAGGATTACGTACTAAATATCATCTACGTTTTCTCTTCTCAAGTTACATAGATAGTTGGATCTAGAAGTGGTAGTGTTCAACTTTTTTATTCTGCAGATCAGCAATATAGGGATTCTTCATGAATATGAGTTTCTCAGAAGCAGTGTGAATTAGTTACTGCTGTTGTACCATTTTGTGTGGGACTATATGTACAATGGTTCATATTATACACAAATTAGCATTTTGTGTAGCATTTTGTCATATCCTTCATGAATAATGAGTTCTCACAAGCAGGGTGATTTCGTGCCAATGCGTAATGTAGCTCCTGCTAAGCAGAATAGCGCATATATGTCAAGGATCTATGAAGATATATGTAAGTCCTAATCAGAATAGTGTATATATCAAGAAGATAACCTTTCCTGTTCAGGTTGTCAATCTATTAGATTTCCTTTGATAGACAGCATACTGTGTATTCATTTTTGATACACAATCTATTATTTCTTTTGGGGCATGGAAAAACAAGTTAGAATACTATATGGATTGTCAAAGTTCTCACCCATGTTAAATTGCCCACTGGTTTTTTTATTTACAGATATTGCAGGACGGAAAGGATCAAACCATGCATCCCCAATATTTGTTCAGATTGTATGATCATGTGGATCTACCATTTATGATGTTGGAGGGACTACCTTCTTACAATTATGTGAGATACATGTATACATACTTTGATGTAATCCTGGATCCTATATAATGCTATTGCAAGTATCTTGATGTCCACATGTTGTTTCATTCATCGAAGTGACCAACACGATACTATAACATCATGGCATTTAGATTGGGTTGCCACTGACCGGTGAGGAGGCGCCCCAAGGGGCGCCCCAACCACTAGTACACATTACATGTGACTAGCAGTCAGGCCTGAGGCAATCATATATTGCAGAACGTGCTACACGGAATCTCGGTAGCAACTAGCACTAAGGCTGCCAGGTTGTATCATGTTCTGATCTCATGGCGCCATGGTGTGGGCAAGCGACGAGCGCGGGCAGTGATGACCTCGAGTCATTGTGGCATGTGTAGGTGAGAGCATCCCCACTCGTTGGCGCTCCCCACGCCCAAATCCGCCGAAATTTTCGTCCGGATTGGAGGAAGATTTGGCGTGGGGAGTAGTAGTTTCCCAGCCGCGTGCCCAGGCGAAGTCGACGATGCGAATTTAAAAACGGAAACTTGACAAACTACGGCTAAAAACGGGTGAATATAGACTAAATTTAATGATATTTATTATATTACGGGCGGAGTTCATACATAGAGGCCGAATTCGACTATATTTCGAATTCGGCTAGGGGAATTCAAACGCTAATTTTAAAACACGGCGCTCTACATGCCGAAATGGCGGTAGAACACCGTGTAGTCGCCGCCGTCGTCATCGGAGCCGTCGTCGTTGGCCTTCGGCTGCGCAGCCTGGCCGCCGCTGCCCGGCCGGCGTCTCCCCACCTCGGGGATGGCTTGTACCGGCCGTCGTCGGAGGACTCGAGGTCGACGACGGGGACAGCGACGCCGGATGGAGGTGTCGCGAGACGGCGGTACCGCACGACATCGTCGTTGGCGGTTGGAGCGGCGCGGGCGGCGGAGTTGGCGTGCGGCGGCCGAGGTCCGGCGGCCGCCGCCGCTGCTCCGCCTCCTCGCGCTCCCGGCCGCGCCTGGCCCGGTCCGGTGCGGCGTCGTCCGCGCGCTTCTCCTCCTCCATGTCGTGCGGCGACCCGGCGATCGCCTCCGCCATCGCGGCGTCCTCCGCGCGCTTCGCCTCCTCCTCGGCGAGCGCGCTTGCGGCGGCCTCTTTCTTCGTCTTCTTCGGCCGCTCGCGGCGCGGAAGGCTCGTTCGCGGATGACGAGGGCGCCGCCGCTGCGCCCTCCGGTCGTCGGCGGAGACGCCGGCTCCTTCTTGACGCGCACCGGCGTCGAAGGCGACGTCGCCTCCTCCCTCTTCACCGGCGCCAAGGATGACCTTGACGCCGATCCGAAGACGACGAGCTGGCAGCCATGCGCCGTGGCTGCCGGACGTTTCCCCGACGGCGGCTCGCCGATGCCCTCGATGCCGATGGAGGGGCATCGTGAGCACCGGGAAGTTTCCGCCCTCGATGTGCGCGAGGACGTTCGCCGGCCGTCCTTTCCGGCGCGCTCCACCACCGTCGGCGGCCCGCGGCGTTGTTGCGTGCGAGCGGAGGCGGCGGGCCGTCGTAGGCCGCCAGCTCCCGCTCCCACCGCCGGAGGAAGTAGGAGTTCCACCGCGTGTAGTTCTCGGGGTGGTGGCGCGGGTCGGCGCGCTCCTCGTCGGTCATGGTCATCCTCGCCTCCTCGATGGCGACGTCGAGGGCCCGGCCCCGCGGCGGCGGGATTGGAACGCCGCGCAGCTTGGCCGCCAGCCGCCTCCGGGAGGCCTCGTGTCCGGCGGGCAGGGGTACCCCGCCTCGGTGGAGGAGGTGCCCCTCCCACGCGTGGAGCGACCGGCGGGGAAGCCGTTGTTGGCTGCGCCGTCGTCGTCGTAGAACGCCATCTGGAGAGTAGAGGGAGAGTGGAGGGAGAGTGGAGCACGGGGTACGCCTCGCGGCGAGCGGACCGGCGTATATAGGCGTGGCTGGCGCAGGGATTAAATGCCGCGTGGAATGCGACGCGTCCGCGGCGAGCTGACCGGCGGCAGCCTTTAGTGCGCGCGGAAGACGATGCGTGCGCGGAAGACGACGACATTAACTCGCTGCGTGGCCGGCGAATGCAGACCGGCGGCAGGCTTTACAGCGCGCGGAAGACGATGCGATGAGGACGACGATCGGTTTCTCTCGCCGACAAGTTGGGGCCACCGGACGCGCGGGAAGTTTCCTCGCCGTTTCGCGCGCTTTCGCTTCGTCCGGAGTCCCCGAGCGCTCCCGGGGGCCGGGGATGGCGTGGGATCGCCGGATGAATTTAGGCCCAAATCCGGACGAAAACGAGGAACCGGGGGCGCGACTGGGCCGAATTACGCCGTCCGGATGGAAAAAAGGCTCGCCGGGGGCCTCGTCGGGGGGACGAGTGGAGATGCTCTGACAATCGGCGGTGGTGACGGCAGGATGTGCCCTTGCAGGTAGCGGCGACACGCGATAGGACCTGCAGTTCGATCAAATCCTCGATCGATGGAGGTTAATTCCTATGGATTTTATCCATACAAGCAGGTGATGGGCGAATTTTGATCCGCCAAACAAGGCCGCAATAGGTAGATGGGTTAATCCTATGTAACTAAGAATATTATCTCAACTAACATATTTCTCTCAACAGGCAGCTATGCCACCTCAACAGGCAGCTATGCCACCTCAGCAGTCCCACAACTAAAAAAGGAGTGTCACGTCAGCCAGAAAAAATGACTTCTCCACCGTTGTACATGATGCACTAGTAAGACAGCTTTTAACGAGTCCTTTCTAACGAGAATGTATCTTCCTGCATCTGCTAACCTTGTTTTCTCTGTGCAAACCAGGGCTGAAATGAAAGAATAGCTCTGTGTACCTATGGTATCTGGAGGACCTAAGAGTGAGACCAAGACAGTATCCACTGCAGCAATAATGAGTGACCTTGCTTCAGATCTGGCGATAGAGAGGAGGGCCAGCGCGGAGCTCCTGGATGTTGTTAACTCACAACATGGTCAAAAGGATGAGCTGACCAATATTGTACAAGAAGGCGAAAAGCAACAGGCTGATATGGAGGCAAGGATATTGAGAAGTTAGGGGAGATAATAATAAATCAAAGATAGAAAGTTTGGTCCAGATAATGTCATGCCTGACGTCGAACGGTTGAACTATTATTTTTTCCTTTCCTTGGTCTTGCTAGTTGTACTGTTATTCTGATGGTCCACAATGTCTGTGATTTTATAGGCTTGTAATTCTTCTTGAGGACTTACAAATCTGTAATATATTTTTATTTGAGGAGATCGAATCTGTAATAATTAATAATAGCTGACATTTTGAATCCTAACCACATCAGTTATTATAATTAATAACAACTAACATTTTGAATCATAACCACGCCAGTTATTATAATCAATAACAACGGACGTTGTTAGGTTTCAAAATTGACTGACGTGGTTATTGTTGGTTGTTTTTAAGCTATTGGACCTTACAGCTAAATAGGCTGCAAAAAGCCTATCGAGATGTTGTATTATTTTTGCTTACCATGCAAGCCGGGTCGAATTAGGCTTACCATGCAAGCCTATCTAAATATTTATGGGCTTGATAGGAGGGATGTAAATTGGGCTCTCTTTTAGCACTACAATCTTTCGGCCCAGTAAATGTAATCTTAGTAAGGCCCCTTTTAACATTATGATATTTAGGCCCTGTAAAAGTGATATTAATTGGGCCTCATTTTCTCAAATATTCATGGGCCTAATAGAAGAAATTTTAGTTGGACCGATTTTCGAATTTCGGCCCAGTAAATATAATCTTAGCACGGCCTATTTTAACATTATGATCTGCATGCCCAGTAAGTGATATTAATTGGGCCACAATTACTTTAATATTTATGGGCCTGATACGAGAAATCTTAATTGGGTCCGGTTTGTTATTAATATCTACGGGCCTTATGGAAGAGATTTTAATTGGGCCACATTTGTGTTTCCACGTGTCGCACTTTTATTGGCGCTGCTGGCACATCCTAGTGCCACATGTCGCACTTTCATGGGAGGTGCATGCATGTCCTAATGCCACGTGTCTACTTTTCATTGGCCCAGGTACGCGCATGTTACTGGTCCGATCTGCGAGAAAGCTGAGCCACGTGTCACCCTTTCATTGCTCCAGGTACGCGCATGTTACTGGTCCATTCGGTCAGGAAAGTTGTGCCACGTGGCAGCCCGCAATATGGACATGTGTCCACATAGTAATCGCTGCATTGTTAGTTTGATTGGTCCATTTGGCTAATCTTGGTCCGTCCACGTTTTGGATGACGTCATCGTATACGACAAAGGTCATGTCACCCGACAGACCGGACACCTCAATCATTAACCTGCTGACGCAATGGTCGCCGAACGAGATAACCGACACCATGACGAAGTTTTAGCGTCACGACGATATGGGCAGGCCGGGCTCCGGGCTTAGGCGTGTCGTCATGGATTCATGACGGGATGCCTTAACCGTCAGTCTGGCCATCTGTGACGCGAGGTCCGCCACAGTCTTGCAAACCATCAGCATGATGCCTCTATGAAGGATTTTGCACATTCTAAAATCGTTATGGAAGCCCTAATTGTTACTAGTGTCAGCAATAACTAAGAAGATCGTCCCAACTAACATATTTCTCTCAACAGGCAGCTGTGCCACCTCAGCAGGCCCACCACTAATCTATTTGTCATGTTATTTTACTTTTTGTTTGAAAGAGCACGTCTTTACTATTATATGCGATTCCGTACATCATCAAAAATGTTTGATGTCAAAGATTGGAGACATCTTGACCGTCCAATCTTACTAAACATCTCTCGCTTGCCATCCATCCATTCTTCTATCCACCCTCCTCAAAATCTCCTAAACACGGATTACTTTCTAAAATCAACGCCGAGAGTAATAAAACCGCCTGCCAGATAAGGAAGTAAACATCGAGAATTAATCTCCTAATCACGGATTACTTTCCAAAATCAATGCCAAGAGTAATAAAACCGTATGCTAGATAAGGAAGTAAACAGCGAGAATTAATCGTGTGATAGCCACAATCACGGTATAGCCGCCACAATCAATTACTAGTAGATCTAGTTGCTCAGGCGCTTACTCCATTCCTAATTTGCCTCACGGACGTCTCATCTCTATCTCTCCTTCCTCCATCTGGTCTTCATTGCTGCCCTCCCGCAACGGATGCGCACATCTCGCCTTCAACGGACACGCCTTCGGTCGCCACGAACTGCCGACGCAGCCCCTCCTGTATACTCTCACAAAATCACGGACGCAATCAACCCTGCAAACCTGGACGCTCGCTGACCTTCGTCAGCATGCTGCTCGGACACGGTCTTGACGGCAGCCACATCGCTCGGCTTGTTCCTGACCTCTGGCGCTGCCTAGAATTCCCTCGTCCTCTGAAGGCACTGATGCCGCCTCGACGGAGGGGCATCGTCGCCTGACCTTGCTCCTGTAAACACCTGCCGATACCGCCATGACCAGATGCGCCATTGCTCGTTGTCGTGCTGCTCAGCCTCCTCGCCGCATTGCCGCCACTCAGACTTGGAGGCGCCCCGCCCCGGCTGCCATTCCCGGCTCAGGCCCACTCTAGGGTTACGTGCCCGTTGCCGATGGGATTAGGGGCCTGCGCCTGTCAGGACATATGAAGGTAAATCTGGGGAATAATGGTGAATGTCCTTCTTCTTTTTTTGCGAAAAATGGTGAATGTCCTTCAACCCGTTGCATTCGTCCCAGTCCCAGTAGGACAGTACATAACCCTCCTCGCGTCAAGGACTCCTTGGTGATTTTGTTTTTAATTTGTGCGTGCAGTATATGAATTGCAGGCAGTTCAACATTTGTCTTCAGCACCATAAGAATACCAGACCATTGTACTATTTTTTTTTTTCAATTTGAAGTCCTACTCAGAAGTTGCATTTTGTAGATTCTGTCTTCCTAGATGATTGCTCTGTAATGGACTGTAAGCTTCTGGAGGGAGGCATGAAGATTAATCTACGTATGTTATTTGTTGTACTACAGTATTGCGATTATGATTATTTCAGAGGTTTTATTTTTCTGTTGTGTACAGGTAAGTAACTGGATAATTTCACAACTCAAGAGTGCCTTCCCTTCCCGACGTACATTGGATGACACTAGGAATTAAAATGCTATAACATGCGTAAACCATTTCTCTGGCAGGTCTTCAAGGTGTACCAAGTAAATGATTGTGCATGATGAGATTGCTCAACTGATGGGTGCATCTGAAGGTATATATGATGCCCCCCATAGGGGACCTCACAGCGATTAGAGCACGTGGGCCGTTGGATCTTGTCAGCAGGTGTCAAGTGAGGAATTTCGTCCGTTCGTTCCGAGCCAGCAGCGCGTCTGACGGTTGGCCGCGTGCGCGTGAGGAGATTTTCCTCACTAGACAAAGCCATGGAACGGCGCTATTTTACCCGTCTGTGACTGCGCGCGGGTTCCACGTTCGGCTGGGTCCACTCGTCACTCGCTGGGTTGGTTTTGGGGCTGGTCGCACGTGGCTTTGGCCTGTGGAAAATATCTCCCTCGGCGGGGTAGGTTGGGGTTTTCTCACTCTCCAGTCTCCACCCAATCCCTACCCCGTTGGTCTCCCCAATCCCCGCCTCCCCTAGCTTCCTCAATGTTTCACCACGCGAGAGGCTCTCGTCTCGCCGCCGGCGCTTAGGGTTCGCCCGCGGCAGCTCGATTGGAGGCGCGGGGCTGGTCCGCGAGGGAGATCGACCAGGGAGGAAGGCGCTGGGGCTGTGGTGGATGGCTAGCGGCGAGGACGGGGGTGGTCGGCGAGCTGCGAGGCGGCGGTGTCTACCGGTGCTCCTCCGCTCCTCGCTTTTTCACCGGCAGCAACGAGCGCCCGACCTTGCAGCTGACTACCTGAGACCGGCTCCTTCATCCCCACCAGCTACTCCACCTCATCGGTACCGCCGCCCACCTCCCGACCCGGCAGCTGACCCTGCACCCAGTGCCTAACGCCGACTCCTTCATCCCCACCGGCTACTCTACCTCGTCGGTACCGCCGCCCGCCTTTGCAGGCCACCTCGACGGCACGTTTGTCCTCACTGGTCAACGATAGATCAGGTTCTCATGGTTCTCCCCTTTTCCTCTTAACCCTCCTCTCCTTAAATCAAAAGCAGATATGTTCTTCCACTTTGCCCTCGCCGTCCTCTCCTCCTCGTCTCCTTCGTTTGGCCGCTGCGCCGGTAGATCCGTCGTCGTCTGCGCCTTCCACACGCCCTGTGCCGTCGGGGTGCCCAGTGTTACCCATGGTGGTGCTCTGCCGTGGGTTTGGTTAAGATCAGTTGTTGTTTCACCGGTGGGAATTTGGTTCTGCTCGTGAATCCACCTCGTCTTTTCGTGGACTTCGTTTTGGCATCTTCTTGTTTATCTTCCTGGCCGTGCTTCTGGAAACAGAGTACATCTTTTTGATTCTTTTGTTTCTTTCCTCGGTGATGCCTTTCCCCACGAAATTTTGGCCTCTTCTTGTTTCTCTTCTTGGCCGCGCTTCTAGAGACAAAGTGCTCTATTTAGATAATTAGATCTGGTTGTTGTTCGGCTCTTTTGGATTATTCTTCTTTTCCATGTTTTGGTAATCCTTTCCACTTACCCCTGACTAGATTTCTTTTGGCTTTGTGCTCCGTCTTTGCAGGTCGTCGCCTTGCTTGGGTGGCCGCGGCTGCTTTCGTTGGTCTGCTGTCCGGGTGTGTACATGGTAAGTGCACTCTGATTCAGCCTTCTTTGTACCTCCCTTGAGCATCCTGCCGGCGCACAGATGGCCAGGAAGACATGTGCGTGTATTTCTTGCTGGTCGTCGAGCACGGATGCATTCAGATTTTAAGATTTCGTTGAAGTTCTGTCCCTGCTTCTGATATGATCCATGACGGCAAATAAAAAAGAGTCTTTTTTTTGGAAGAACATTTGTATTATTTAGACGTGAGCACGGCTACACCAGAGATTATCTAAGATAAATATATATGTGCTATGCTTTGTCTGGCACACATGGTTTAGTAGCACAACGTACATAAAAGCATTAGCATTCCTGCAATTGTTGCAAGTAAATCAGAGAGGCAGCAGCGCTGTTGTATATTGTTAGTAGTAGATCCTATGAAAAATCTGTAGAACTAGAAGAGGGTAGTGTGTCATTGCTTTAACTGTGCTGAAAGGTCCAGGAGGGGTTTGATGTTGTCGTGCCAGGGATGGTCAGAACCTGCCTTGCCTCACCGTGGGTGTGCCGGGTTCAGGATTGGTTTTTTTAGTTGTTCATTGCTCTAATAGATGTATCCTAAATACTCAGTGACCAAAGAGTGATGTTTGTTCATATATTTCGACCCCTATCTTGATAATTAGTGTTATTATGCACCAGTGAATTAATATTTTCTGTAAGAAGAGCAGAAACTATCCTTGATACTCATGGTGGCAAAAATTAATTTGTGTCCAAAAACTATATTTGGGACCCCATCTTGGTAATTAGTGTTTTCCTGCGACCGATGAATTAGTATAATCCTGTGAGAAGAGCAGAAACCCCTTTTACTTATTATGAAAGTATTTCGTCTTTTATTCCGCGCCACAAAGCTGTATTGCCAGTTGTTTACTAAGATGTCCTAAAAGACATGATGTTCTGATTATTAAAACCTGTATCACCAGATGTGTATTGTTTTGAGTATTACAAAATTTACCCGCTAGCATTGTTCAGTTGCTAGGTTAGATGTGCTTGGTCTGTTTTCTATGTTTCCATATGATGTGATAGCAGCCATTGTTATTTGTTTCTGCTGCTGATAAAAGACATACTAGAGCACATGTCATTCAGTCACGCAGATCAATCAGATAAAAGGCACATAACTGTTTTATCATGTTTTCATGTCTAGCTTTTGATGTTCTGTTTGCCGTTGTTGTTTGTTTCAGGTTATCTGCTGGTGTGGGTTGGTAGTTGTGGTTGTCTCTCTGTCAGGTACCTCTCTTGGCCTGTTTCATATCACTGCGCGTTCATCTCTTCCATGTATACATTATTCCCTGTGCTAATCATTGAAAATTGTATGCTTCAACATTGCCTTCTGGGTTTTTATCCTTCTTTTGTGTGCATTGCCTTCTTTTGGCTGTTTCAATGGTGTACGTGATGTTCACTCTCTGCCATTTCCCGCTGCATTTGCTCCTATACATAGATAAGCTTAATTTGCCCCTCCCTATATGCATTGCCTTAATTTTCCTCTGCATTTGCCGTGTTGTCTTTCTTTGCTCTTGCCTGCAGGCAGTAGTTTTCTTGCCCTCTGTTGACTGCCAAAACCCACCGGCGGGCAGCGGCCTTGTCAACACTGTAGAGCCGGGGGGAGCCTAGAGCTGCGGCTGGCTGAGACCCCTCCGAGCGACGGCCCGCAATGCTCTTCTGGTCACACGCGGCGTTGCGAAGTGCAAGGGCGTGCCACCGACCTATACCTGGTCGGGAAGGTGATGAGGTTGCCTCGCTTAGTTTCCTGCAGGGGCATACATGTAAACATTAAATACGAGCCTCGATCGGCTCTCGAGGTTATCCTGTGAATCGGCTCAAAGAGCCGATCCACCCATGATCCGTACGGGGTGCACGAATACTTGGCGGTCCTGCTTGATCAAGATGAAGCTAATGAGATCTACGGCGATTTAGGGTTTTCACCGCATAACCGGATCATCCTACTCCAGGTTGGGCCTTGCGGCCACGCACGGTGCTCGTAAGCCGATCCTAAACAAGGCCAGAAAACCAACATGAGGTTGATTCTAGGAACATCCCGTTTAGGACTTGCGAACGCCACCCTACGTGCCACTGGATCCTCCCCCCCATTGTAAGGCCAAACTATTGCGAGATATTAAACTAATCCTTGTAGAACAAGGAGCAATCGTAACGGATCAGATCTACTAAATAATGATCAAGCGGGGTGCCGCCCCCACACCTGAGATAGGCGTGAGGGCGGCTAGATATGCAAGGGTTGCACTACGTAAGCATGCTTAAACGAAGAACAATGCTAACCCTAACACATCTAATGATAACTACGTTGCTCGCCATCAAAAGCGCTTCAATACGAGCAACGCATGAACAACGTGGGGCTTGTGCTGCCTAGATCGCAAGATGCGATCTAGGCAGCATGTCGCTTACCTGATAGAAACCCTCGAGACGAAGGAGTTGGCGATGCGCCGAGATTGGTTTGTTTTTGGGGTTGAACGTGAGTTGTTGTTTATTCCATAAACCCTAGGTACATATTTATAGTCCAGCGGACTTTCTAAGGAGGGCGTGCACTAAACAGTGCACGAGTAAGATTCTATCTCTTATCTAAAATAATAAACTACTAAATAAAGATACACGGGCAATTCAGCCCAAAATCCTTTGTGCCAGGCCGCCTTAGAATTCTTCCATATAATCTTCCAAGCCCGGCCCACCTCTGGATTTGTCTAAAATCTGGTGATAACACATGCCCCCCTGGTTTTGGAAATAACATTTCCAAAATCATTATGCTTTCCCTTCGAAGGGTCATGTCGTGGCAGAGCAGAGCCGTTACATCATCCGTCATCATTATGCCCTGTCTTCTCAGCTTCTCTAAAAATTCTGACAGCTTTAGCATCGATCCCTTGGAAGTTGTAATGGCATTAATCCTTCACCAGATTTCTCATTATTTAACCGCGCCGACTGGTTAGCTCTCTCTCTATCCTCTTATTCCATCCCAGCTATCGGCACCAAAAAACCCTCTCCTCCTGTAGCAATGTCTTCCTCTTCCTCTTCCTTCTCAAAACTCTTCCCCCAATCTTCGCCGAAGAAGAAAACCGAGGACAGCCTCCACCCCGCAGTGAATCCCTTCTCCTCTGACAAGGAGGAAAAAGAAGGAGAAGCAGCGAAGGCCAAAGCTTCTCCTTCCGCCCAGCTTCCGCCGAAGAAGCGCCCCGCATGTGGGCGGACAGCGAGGACGAAGATGATGACGAAGAGGAAGAGGGGAGGATGACTCCTCCGCCTCCATCGGGTACCCGCCGACCAAGCGCTTCCGCTCCGGGGCGGACAGCGAGGATGATGATGATGACGAGGAGGAAGAGGCTCCGGCCAAGGGCTGGGGCAGCAGCGACGAGGAGCTCCCTGGGAGCAGCGCCGACGACACCGACGGCGGCGATGACGAGGACAGCGACGACTAGTAGTATAGGACTAGTGGTAGCAGTGCACTAGGCACCAGATCCCTCTTTTGAGAGCCATCGGCTCTTTCTTGTAAAGCCGCTCCTTGGAATTAATGAAATTGTTCTTTCTATTCATCCTTTAATCGCTCCAATTCCATTCCTTCCGTTTGTCATGCTAAGACCGATAGCAATGCGTCGGACTTCTCTCCTTTTCTTGCAGCAACAGCACAGTCCAAGCCCTGTACTAGACGACGGCTTTTCCTTCCCAGTTCCTCCCTGAGACGACCATGATTGCAGCCGCCACCGAGGTGACTCTGATCGGCTCTTAAAAACAGGGCATCTTCCAGGCTTGTTGCCCCCCAAGTCTTAGCCGAGGCAGAACAGAGCTGTATGGACCTGGGCTCGATCATGTCTGAGGGAGCTCTTTACGCCAAGCTAGCCGATTTGAACATAAATCGGCTTCTCAAAGCAGAAAGCCTTCAAGGCGATCTGCCCCCCGAGCTTTTCAGTTCCTGCCGGCCAGAAAAGGTTCCTTTCCTTTGATGGATCTAATGTCATCCATCCTTGACCTGATCCGTCCGCCCATGCTGCTTCTGATATTGTTCTTGAAGGAATCTCTCTTGAGTCGATGGCCATGCATCGGCTTTCATGTCCTTAAGTCGATGCCTGTTGCATCGGCTGTGCTCGAAAATTTTCGAATTTTCACTTTATTACGGCCGACCTGTGCATCGGCTCCCATATTCCAATACCCATCAACAAAAGATGAGATGCTTCTGTTGCATATCCTCGTATTTTCATATACCTGGGTGCCCCCCCGAGCCGATTCTGTCAAGAAAATTGATGGTATCGGCTCTGTTGGATAACATGTTGAACCCAGGCAGAAAGGTAGGTGAGGATAATTTTGGCCGATTGCTGGAATCGGCCTCCACGTTGCTTGCTCGTTGAAGGTCTTGTAAGTTCCCTTCGTAAATTTTTTTGGGGCCGATCACAAGGATCAGCCTCTCCTGGTTTGCTCATTGGTTTGATCTTGCTACTTGGTCAGGCTGGATGAAACCAACCCAACCTCTGACTTGATGCGCTTCGCTGTCGTCCACCTTGAGTGCTCCGTAGAGTCGTGGAGGGCTAAGCTCTGTCGGCAAGACGAGTACCATGTTTGTGCCAGCCGATGTCCCATCATCGGCTTTCCTCTGTTTGGGGCGCCACTCCATTTTCCGTGGACGACCCTCTTCATCCAGGGTTCGCTGAACTTTTGCAGCCAGATCAGGCCGTGCCTTCCTTAGCGTATGCAGGTACAACCTTTCGGCTTCCTCCGGGCCGCGCAATCGCCGAACCACTGCGCTTTTGGGAACGGCTGAGTCCGTCGGGGCACCACCTTGGCCGGTGGTACCTGTCTTCTTCCACTTCTCCCTCGTCTTCTGAATCCTCAAGATCTGCCCAACGAGGTGACTCAGCGCGTTTGCTTTGTGACGGGAGAGGCCCTAGGCGCTCGAACACAAACACGTTGGCTGCCTCCTTCTTTTTCGATTGCATTACGGGCAATTGCCGATTGTGGGCAATCGGCTCATTCCTGAATCCCAGCGAGTGTACGAAGAAGGGGCAGTCCCAATGCTCGGCGTTGTCGTCTTGCTCCCTTGATGCTTCCGTGGCATAGCGCTCGTGCTCCTCCTCATCGCGATCCTGCCGACGATATCTTCCGGCTTCTCTAGCCAAACGATCTTCTCTATCATTGTAATTGGGTCGCCGGCGTTGGTCATACTTGACTAACATATTTGTTGAGGAGGTGATCGAGAGAGGGTCGCGATATCTTATATTCTTCACCTCTCCCTCTGTGACATAGCGCTTGCCTTCATGACGGAGCCGATCGCGTGGAGCGGCCTCTTTTGTATCCTTGCTGTGAGAGCAGCTGCCCTCATCTCCATCTTTGCCAGAGTGGTTTCCAAGTCCTACCATGTTGATGCTGAACGAGGGACCTGGCTGGCAACCTTCGAGGTAGATGATTTCTACCATGTTAACGGCGGGGAAGGGTTGGGTGTCGACCTTCATGGCGTGCTGGTTGAAAATTAGCCGCCCCTTCTCTATCGCCGCTTGGATGTGCTGACGCCACACCCGGCAGTCGTTGGTGGCATGGGAAAGCGAGTTGTGGAATTTGCAATACGGCTTTCCATTTAGCTCTTTCGCCAGTGGGGAACTTGAGACCTTCGGGAATCGTCAAGCTGTTTCTCCTTGAGCAGGAGGTCGAAGATTTGTTCGGTCTTGGTTACGTCAAAATCAAATCCCCCGGGCGGCCACGGTGGCTTTACCCATTTGCGAGGCCACGGGGTTCCCCCCGAGTCCACTCAGCCACTTGCTATCTCTTGGCCTCCCGCGAGCACTTCATCCTCTTCCGTATCGACCATAACTACTGCACGTTTGAACTTGTCTTGGTACAGGTCGGGGTGGCGCTGTTCATATGCTGATAGTTTCTGAACCATGTGCGCCAGCGAGGGATAATCTGCTTGGGAGGCCATGTCCTTGAGGTGTGTTGCAAGGCCTGCTATTGCCAACTCGATCGCTTCCTTTTCGGTTATACGAACCGAATAACATCGGTTCCTAAGATTCCTGAAGCGTCTGGATGTGATTCTGTCACCGTTTCCCCGCGCTTCGACGTAGTTGTGCTAGATCGGCAATGCCGGACTCGGAAGCTTCTGAATGGTATTGCATATGGAGCTGTTCTTCCAATTGCTTCCAAGGCTCGGATGGAATTCGTTGCAAAGAGGTGTACCACCCAAAAGCCGATCCCGTGAGGGACTGTGAAAAGAGCCTCACGCGTAGCTGATCCGACACTGAAGCCGGTCCTAGTTGAGCCAAATATCGGCCGACGTGCTCGATGGAGCTGGAGCCATCTGATCCACTGAATTTGGAGAAGTCAGGGAGCCGATATTTAGGTGGCAGCGGGATCATCTCGTAATCGTCGGGGTACGGCTTGGAATAGCCGATCGCCCTTCTTTTCGGCATCATGCCGAACTGGTCTCTCGGTATGGTATCGATCTGATCCGATCTGTGCTGGCCGTAGGAGTTGTACTCGAAGATTTGCCGGGGTGGCGTACTTGGCCTGCCATGTTTGCTTTTCCAGCTCGAGCCAGCTGCGGGAGCTGGGCTCGGGAGTTTCGTCGGCGTGGCGTATTTAGTTAGCCACGTACGCTCCGTCGCCGACGTTCCTCCTGTCTTCGCCGGAGTCCCCGAGTTGTGGCCTGGTTTGTGAGTGCCCGGTCACCACAATCCGGCACATACATGCACGCGTATCCATGAGGGATCTCCTTAGGCGCCTCCATTAAGACCGGTAGTCACCGGGGTCGCCACCAGTTCCGTAGACGAGGAATGCCGGTGTAGTCGGCACTTCAGCTGAGTGCTGCCAACGCAAACGGCAGCGGTGGACGGGACTCGGAAAGGCAACTCTCCTTGATGAGTCCCGAGAGCTGGTCCCGACGGCGAGTGCGGTGGCTCATGATCTCTCGGATCACGCGCGAGCGACACGCTCCAGCACGTTGACCAAGTTCTCGAGTGGCGGTGTAGCGAGTGAGCCACCGGGTAGTTGATCTCCTGCCGCGGACCCTGGTGTGTTCCTCCGACGGGGAAGAGAGGTCTATCCCATCGAGTGCACCTTCCGGTGAGAACCCCTTCCATCCGATGCCACCGAACGGGTTCTCCGAAAAGAGCCGATGAGGTCGGCTTCGAGGGTAGCCTTGATCTCGTTGTATTGCTTCTTGAGGTCGTCGGGCGGATCCTCGTAGGTGATCGGCGTGCCGTCCGCCATCTCGGATGTAGATGGCGATGTGGTTGATGTAGACGAGTGTCCCACCGGGCGTGCCGAGAATGTGTTGACTGCCAAAACCCACCGGCGGGCAGCGGCCTTGTCAACACCGTAGAGCCGGGGGAGCCTAGAGCTGCGGCTGGCCGAGACCCCTCCGAGCGACGGCCCGCAATGCTCTTCCGGTCACACGCGGCGTTGCGAAGTGCAAGGGCGTGCCACCTGACCTATACACGGTCGGGGAAGGTGATGAGGTTGCCTCGCTTAGTTTCTGCGGGGCATACATGTAAACATTAAATACGAGCCTCGATCGGCTCTCGAGGTTATCTGTGAATCGGCTCAAAGAGCCGATCCACCCATGATCCGTACGGGGTGCACGAATACTTGGCGGTCCTGCTTGATCAAGATGAAGCTAATGAGATCTACGGCGATTTAGGGTTTTCACCGCATAACCGGATCATCCTACTCCAGGTTGGGCCTTGCGGCCACGCACGGTGCTCGTAAGCCGATCCTAAACAAGGCCAGAAAACCAACATGAGGTTGATTCTAGGAACATCCCGTTTAGGACTTGCGAACGCCACCCTACGTGCCTTTGGATCCTCCCCCCATTGTAAGGCCAAACTATTGCAGATATTAAACTAATCCTTGTAGAACAAGGAGCAATCGTAACGGATCAGATCTACTAAATAATGATCAAGCGGGGTGCCGCCCCACACTCGAGATAGGCGTGAGGGCGGCTAGATATGCAAGGGTTGCACTACGTAAGCATGCTTAAACGAAGAACAATGCTAACCCTAACACATCTAATGATAACTACGTTGCTCGCCATCAAAAGCGCTTCAGTACGAGCAACGCATGAACAACGTGGGGCTTGTGCTGCCTAGATCGCAAGATGCGATCTAGGCAGCAGGTCGCTTACCTGATAGAAACCCTCGAGACGAAGGAGTTGGCGATGCGCCGAGATTGGTTTGTTTTTTGGGGTTGAACGTGAGTTGTTGTTTATTCCATAATCCCTAGGTACATATTTATAGTCCAGCGGACTTTCTAAGGAGGGCGTGCACTAAACCGTGCACGAGTAAGATTCTATCTCTTATCTAAAATAATAAACTACTAAATAAAGATACACGGGCAATTCAGCCCAAAATCCTTTGTGCCAGGCCGCCTTAGAATTCTTCCATATAATCTTCCAAGCCCGGCCCACCTCTGGATTTGTCTAAAATCTGGTGATAACACCCTCTGCGGTTGCTCTTCTCTATATATGGTATCTTACTTATTTGCTTGTGTTGCTCCGCAGTTGCTTTGTCCTTTAATTCTGTTCAAATTGTGCTATGAGCTGTCCTAACATGCGTGCATGTCTCAGCTGTGATATGTTGTTTGCAATTGATGTTTCTTTCAGGTTATTTGCTGGTGTAAGCTGTTGCTTGGACTGTGTGTGAGCTGTTGCTGGGGCTCCTTGTTTGTCAGGTAGTGATCTTTGCCCATTTTATATCATCGCCTGTTTATCTCTTGCTTACATGGATTTTATCTTTGTTAATGACTGAATGCTATGTTCCTAATGAAAGTATGCCCTCTAGGTTTTCCCCTGCTTTGGTGTGTGTCCCCCTTCTTGCATTTATTTATTTTGTGCCACATGATGTTTGTTGTCTGCTATTTCCCTCTGCATTTGTGTGTGTGTGGTGAAGTAATTATCCAGCGGTAGTAATTAGTAACCCGTTGTTATCTACATCCCGTTTGGTAGAAGTCATTTTAATTACTTGCTAAAACTGTATGAGGACTGACTGAGTTGTTTTTGATCTATTCAGCAAATTTATAGATTGGATTAGGCTCATATGCTTAAGCCAAGCTCGGGTTCAAGTGCGCTTCTCATCTAAACAAGAGTGCCATTGCTGTTGTCAAAATTTAGGTGAGAACCGTGAACCTGTAGTTGTTTTTGCACTTATGCTGTTTGGCAGTAGCATTGATAGCTTTGTTAGAAAGCAAAGTAGCTTTGCACTCACGCACATGGACAATTACATTAATTATGTTCTATACCTATCAACTAGCTAGCTGATTTTATATACGTGAAATATGATGCTTAATCGGATCTCCATCTTTATTTACATTTATGACATGACATTTTTTTTATTCCGGAACTCACAAGGAGGAGGTCGTTGGGGTCATCTCCAATGGTGTGGAGCTCCATCCTTTGCGCTGAACCGTTCGGTTTGCCGTTGTTTCTGCAGCCTGTGACATCGGCTGAGGTTTGTCTAATCTCAGCATCCACATTCTTTAAATCTCCTTTTGTTTGTCGAAGAATCCAAAGGTCATGAGCAAATTAAATTTTGGGATTTGTTTGCTCCATTGATTTTGACTTTGCTGTCTGTAGATGGTTCCTAATTTCCAAGTTAATTCAGACATCTCCACGAAGTGAAGGAAGAGAGCAAAATAGCAAAACCTGAGGATAATCTATCTACTAGGTGAGCATCTATGAGCCTATGACCTCTAATCACCATATTTGTTTTGGAAAATTTACTGAATTATGAATGTATATGTAATCTTCTAAAAGATTCCTTGACATTACTAGCATGTGTCTTTAATCTTTGTGGAGGCATGCAAGGATCCTTTTTTATCAATTAAGTACAGCAAAAAAGAATCACTACACATGTTTAGTAAGTTATGATCCTACAAATTATGTTTATCTAGGATTAGTAATCAGATAAGTACTGAATTCATGGGAGTACTAATCCATAAGAGTGTTGATCCAGTGCTGCAAAGACCGCATCAGTGTCGCTGGATTGCCTTGGGAACGAGCTCCGAGTCAGCGCGAGCGGGCCCTCCGCCCTTGGGCGCGGGTGCCGCGAAAGGCACGAGCTTCGCGTATGGCATGCCCCATCCGACCTGCTCAACGCTCACCGCCGCTAGAGGTTTGGCGGCGCGCCTCCTCGGGGAGCCCGTCCCCTTCAGTAGTGGTGATTCTCTTCCAGATATAGAAGCTTCATCATCATCATTCCTACTACATATATCTTCACTGACATACTCTTGAGGATGTGCTGACCTATAGGGTATACCGTAGGGACTGCAACTACCAACAGAGGATGTGGCACTATTAGTATCGTAATCTTGAGTTGTTACGGCAGGATACTGATAATCAACATTAGTGTTAACCACCGCCAAGTTCTTTTTATGAAAGCCATTCGCTCCATTTGTTATTTAACGAATCAAGCATGCATTTTTCACCCAGCATTAAGCACGGGGAATCAACAGAATCTACCTTATCCATCAAACGAAGAGAATCTCTAGGACGAGGATATTGGTGTCTTCCATCACTGCGCTGCATAGGGAAAGCTGATGCAGCAGATGATTTCCTCTTCATGCCTCGATACATATTTCCCTCCAACACAGTCCCGTCCTTTATTACAAGATGACTGCCCCCCTGAGTTTCCACCTTTTGTCTGACTCCTAAGTGAACCACTAGCACATCATGATAATTAATTGCTTGCTTGTTACGGAGTACATTTTATTCCAATCCATGTGTTTGTTCTATTGGGTGTTCACTCACACCAACAATGCTTAGTGTGTGCTTTGCAGCTTTCACTAGAAGAGATGAATGGCAACAAGGAATAGCATCAGTAGGCCGGGTTGGTTTGGGATTAATAGTGTCAGCTGACATGTTATTTGGTAAGCTTCATATCAGCCAACAGGAATTCACTTCTTTATATTCTTTTCCTAGCTTTCTAGGAATTGCTGTGTGTCCATAATATTATCAGATTCCCTGTGATCATTCATGCATACCAAAATTTAAATGACATAACTTATTAGAGATAATTACTTATGCGTAGCAGATTGGTTATATGTCATATGAGCACTTCCAGTTTGAGTGAGTAGTATTTACCTCATAACATATAGTACTAATATTTACTTACAGAGGTGATTTTTTAAAACTTTGGTTGTCTTTATGTGGCAAATTTAACAGCTCTAGGTAGATGATCAGGATCAACGTTCAGTGACTTGATCCAAGTAATGAACATTTCAAAGCATGCTATCTTCCATTTAAATTTATTTGAAAGTTGTGCTTCTGCAAGCCTTACTGTATAATTACCTATACCTATTAACTTGAGTATCTTTCTCTTTACATGGATTGTCCTTATATTTTCCTGTACAAAGAAACATGGTAAACAATATCGATCTGTGCTTTCATGTAAGGGCTGCCATTGCTCAGTTAAGAAACAACCAGACTGGCGTAAAGTTGATTTAACAATATGGATCATTTTAGTTTGTAACCCTGATATTGTGATTGTTCACCATTTAATACTCCAGTACTTCTATGGTACTGGTTTGCCTACATCCCTTGGAGGGAACAAAATGAGGGAAAGCTTGAAGGCAATCTACAAAAATTTGTATGCACAAATGTATGGTCAGGGTTTTTTCAAATTCATATGTTGGATAGTTTTTCCAGTATGATTTCCATGTGCTTTTTTATCCGTTTATGTTGAAAGGAATTTTTTATGATGGCACGCTGGTTTCGAGTTGTGCTTCATTTCTAATGTTTTTTCAAAGATGTTATTTCCATATATATTAGGTCTCTGAAATTATCTGATATTATTTATATCTATGTCACGGTGGGATACAATACAGAATAAGGCGGAGGGCGGAATTGGTGACATGGATGGAGGAGGATGATCTTGGCATGGAGGAGAAGGCGGGGAAGTTGCAGATGAGGAAGTTGTATGGGGACACAAGGATGGTATCGACAGAGCCGCACGCCGCTGCCAAACCATAGGGTGACGCCTATGACGAGGTGAGCTCCCTCTCCAACATCCCTCACTGCATCTCTCACGTGCTCACTCACCGTGTCCTCTCCTCTTGTGAAGTGTTGGTTCCGTGTTGACGTGTTGACCGCATCTCGATGGTGCCTATTCCTTGCAGTGTCTTTCCATGGCCAGCTGGTGGCTGAGCGCGATGTGTTGCTGTTGGTGAGAGTCTGGAGCAAGAGGAGGAGCTAGAGAAGATAAATGTCCCCTATTTCCGTTACAGGTATTTTTGATTCATTACCATACAAAGGAGTCTTCTGGTAATGATTATTTTGTAAATTGTGGGGTAAAAAACATATTTGATGGACTTCTAGGTTAATTAGTTCTTTTTTAGACTATGTTTCTATGATTTCTCTTTGTATGGCTATTGCTGCACATATAATTGTTGCACTGCTCATTGTAATATGAAATTAGCAATAATTGCTTCTCTTCTGATATTTTTTGTCGTATACTGGAGTTCATGTTTTTATTTATTAACTTGCTTGATCCTTGTTTACATTTGATATCAAACAGTGATATAAAAGAGAGGACAACATTAACCAAGTTGTAGTATATCAAGCCTAGATTACCCCACAGAGTGTTTCTGATAATTCAAGCCATTTAATTAGGATATCAATGCAATTTGGGTCCCTATCTTCGTGGAGTGTTCTACTAGCTGATGTCAATGCAATCGGTTGTAGCTTTCTTTGGGTTCTTGTCTGGTGTACTGCCTGATGGTTTGTTGGCTAACCACTGAACCAAATCAGCTTTTATTTGTTCCGTCTCTTTAAAGAAATTCTGATGTCTTCCATGTACTATTTATGTAAAAAAATATCATAGGCTACGTTAACAGATCTGAGGATATACCAATCCTACTGACTAATCCTACTTGCATGAAACCTATGGACTCATGTGCAACATTATATGACATCAGTGTTCCAGATTCTTTGTGAAGACCAATATTGTTTTGGATGGAGTTTTGTCGATATGAGTGTCATATTCTGTATAGAGTTATGTCTATGTAAATTACATTATTTAGTGCTTAAAGGTACTGTATTAATGTATACATACTCTTTAATTTAAGTGTTCATATAGATTACAGGACCAAACTAAAGCCCAGACAGTCCAACATGAAAGTTATCTGCGATTCAGCTAGACCCAAAAGTTTGTTGATGTTAGCATATTGACCACTTTTGTGATATGCAGTTGTTAGCAATTCATACACCTTTATTAATCTTATGCACTTTATGTTTATCTATAATATTGTAAAGAATGTAATTGACTTTCTGATGATTTTTTTTTTGCTTCTGTTGCTTTATGTTATTTTTGTTGTGACCCGCTACTTTAATAAAATCCATGTGTTGTGTATTTTTTTTTTGAATTTTCTATTTCACCTCCAACAAGTACGTAAAAAAACAAAGAGCAAAACTAGGCATGTTGATCGCAATCACCGAATACAATACAGAGAAAATACTTTCGGTAGTGAGAGACAGAAAAATCCTTTGTGAAACATACTCGAGTTTCACGGGATCGTGCGCCAAGGCGCACATTAAAATCTAGTAAATATTAGACCTGTTCTGCTACAAGAGCATCAAGGGAAAGCTATCTGAACTGCTGGGTTAGCTAGGTAAAGGCGTTCATCTCTGTTTGTTTGATCAACGATTGTAAGCTACTCCCTGATTAACTGATCTGAGCTCATGTTTCCAGCAAAAACAAGTATCAGACATTGTACAAGTAGACCTGCAAAACTGATTTGGAGAATGGTATTTTTTGCTTATAACATTCCTCCTCCAACAAATATTACTAACATGTTTGGTAATTGGTTAAATGGGGTGAATATGCGAGATAAAGGACATATCCGTATTGGCATTTTTGCACTTTGTTGGTCGATATGGACTAGTAGAAATGATATTGTGTTTAATAAACAGAAGGGAACCAATTTTTTGCAGGTTATTCTTCGTGCGGCGCATTGGATACCGCTATGGGCATACCTTCTCCCGGAGGACCAGCGGGATATTATGGATATTGGTTGCAACCGACTATTGGCGGTCGCACGGGGCTGCTATTTCCTGGATGGCGGCACATTAAAAGAATCGAAGTTTGAAGATGGATAGATTTTTTTTTTCTTTTCATCTTTGGTTGGCTGGTTACTGTTACAGTTTTAGATGTCTCTGGGTTGTAATAAGGATATTTGTTTGAACCTTCATCTTAATAAAAACATGGCTGTGTGCATCTATTGATGCAGAGGCTGGAGCAATGCTCCTATATCGGAAAAAAAAACAAGTAGACCTGCAAGGTGTAGAGAAGACTACTGATTGTTCATTACTTGGGTCTTATACGGAGAAACTGGCGCTTTTCATAGCCTTTATTTTTGATAATCTCAATAGGACATCAACACACGATAACCTGTAGATTCATTTACAAGAGTTGCGGTACATGGAAGAATTGTATACTGGTCCTTGCAGATGTGTACAGGCTTGCCATTATTGAACTCACCGTACTGGGTGAACATATATTGTTTATGAATATATCAAGAGTTGAAGCTATTTTTTTAAGAGTGTGAGTTGAAACTATCAAGTTACATTTTCTTTCTGATTGTATTGCTACAGTTTGTGCTTGGCTAAAAAAAGGCATTGGCAGGTGGGTGTGCCACTTTACCGACAAGGAACCGTGGCCAACCTGCATAAATAACCAACAATGCAGTGGAAGAGTAAAATTGATGTGATTGTAGTGGATACCGCCGGAAGATTGCAGGTCAGCCTTGTCTTTGTTTCCTTCCAGATGACATCCTAAAACTGGAAAAGGGAAACCATTTTACACATTTTCTCATTGTTTTCTTTGCTTATTCTTGAGCTCCAGTACTTCTAATGTGTGGCAGCAACTATCATGGCTATTATGCCTCATTTAAGTGAAATGAACTTGCTTTTACTTAATGGCCAGTTTTTTCGAAATGCATGATTTGGCCTTAGTGCTTTGTAGTAATGTTTAATGAAACAGAATTGCCTTCACGGAGGATTCTATTGATCATCTGAAGTATTTCCAATAAAAAGAGTATCAGAAAACTCGAAAGATTTTTTAGTCATGAAAATGAAAAACGCAGATGCTCTCACGGGTTTGTATCATTCTTCATACATGCAAACCTTACTACGGTTTTGCTTTATATTGCTGAGTGTATGTTTACTATAACATGCTTCTGAATTTAAGAAATTTTTGCTCTTATTTCTGGTCAGGCAAATGGAAGAAAAAACTGCCAGGAAAGGTGCAATTGGTCACTTTATGTGGCCATAGCATGTCAATATTACAAGGAACAAAAACTAATGGATGATTTGCGGAGACGAATGTACGTAAGTATAAGCATATGTGGGTGGTGTTGCTGTTGGAAACAGAATTTTTTTTAGCACACATGTTGTAGAGGGTATCACCAGAGATGCCAAGAGAAACCAAGAAATGCTTGTAGCCTGTCAAAATGACTTTCTCTGACAAAAGAATTTCATTATAATACAATGTTTTGATTTCTCTACATATAGATATGTTACCTCTATATATGTGGATCCAAGGTTCGTATTTATTATACCATGAAAATTCATACGTGTCCGGCGGCTATGGCAATAATGTATCAATATGTGAAGAGACCATAAACTTTCTATGCCTCACCACCAGGTTTGCAAATGGTTATTCCCTGATTGGTGCCTTTGTTGCCACAATGAGATGAAATGATTCAATGATTGTACAGCATATATAATGTCAAGTTGTAGCCTTTTATCTAATCAAAATTTAGGAAAAGTAGAATCTTATTTTTTTAGAAACATTAAATACAACGTTAATTTCATATATACAGACATGTGCGATAAGGAAAAACTAATAGAGACCGTGGCAACGTAGGGACACTTAACTAATTGTTAGTTCCAGGTAACGAAACGATCAATCAGCAAGGGAAACAAGCGGCCGTCGCCTCTTTATTCTCCACCACGGCACCAAAACAATAGATCAGCAAGGGAAACGACCGGCCGTAGCCTCTTTGTTCTCCACCACAGCACCACGCACTCACGGCCAAATTATTTAGCTCCCCTACCGTTCTCCTATGTGCTCACCTGACCTCCATCTTCCATGGATATAACTCTCCTTAGATCACTGTTCTACCAGCATTGTTTGTCCGTCACGCCCTACCCCTACAGAACCTCTCACGCCCATCCTACTGCAAACTAAACTTTATTCTCTTCACCTCAGCGTCATGGGTATTTGACTATTTGGAGATCGACAACAGAGTAGACCAGCAGAATTGCAGGAAATTGCTCATTCTTTGAGGAGTGGAGTTCGATTTGTGGCCATACAGGTTTCTTATTCCGATCTGCAGAATCCCACAAGTACATCCTGTCTCTTAATGCATCATTGATCCCAAATACGCATGTGCAGTATCAATAGTTACAATTAACAGATGCATACCATGTGATTATTTGATTGTTGTTGTACATACGGTCTCTCTTGCCTGAAGGTAGCTGATAAACTTTGGCCAGAACTGTTCATCTGAAATAGCAAGACAGAAAGGAGAGGAAGTAGCAGACAAGGTGCAAGTGCAAGGCCCTATTTATTCTAAAAATAAGTAGCAGACAAGGTGCTAAGCTAATACTAATATTCTGATGATGTACGGACTCAGATTTGAGATCTTCCATCTCAATAGTTTCATCACAGATTAAAAGTGTATTCCTATTTTGTCATTTATCTAAACGACAGGTACATCATCGACTCCAAAACCTTGCATTTTCTAGAAAAATATGTCATGTATGCACTGTATTTAAAGGTATGTAGCACAGTAGCAGAGATTTTATCTTGATATATGTTTGACAGATTCGTCAATCATCGAAGCTTTCTGGTTGCTTAGTTAACTTAATTGATTTTTGGACTTTATTTTGCCAGCTAACTATATCTTAAGTTTATTAACACATTTTTAGCTAATTCTTACACATTGCTCTTCTTTTTGGCTGCGGTGGGAAGTTATATAAGTTGTTGCTCTTTCAGGGATTTCTAGAATACGACTTTCTCGGGGATTTCAGTCTAACTACTGATCATTACATAGAAGAGAAAAGATTAAGTTATCACTTTAGACATAAACCCTACGTTTATTGTCTCTGATGAAAATCCATAACAGTCCCACCACTATTTTCATGTTTCCAGTTGTGAGCTTTCAAAAAAAGAATCTATGTGCTGCTTTAGGTCATGCTTGCTGTTTATTATCCATGCCTGCTGTTTAACGTTGTTTCTAAGTGGTTGATGTAGGTCATTCATAGTTAGTTCAACATGTGATCTGGTTAGCTACTTCTTTCTCTAAATTTGAGAGGACAGAGGGCAATCAGCCAAAGAGGCGCAACTGCAGTTTCAGGGCTCGAAAGGCAGAGATGTATAGATGTTTTTCTAACTAACCTCCTTCAGTGTGTAATCATTGCAATACTTCTGTGGCTACTTAGTTAATTTTAAATATTAAATATTTAGCTTATGTTATTTCCTTCAATAGTACCACTTATGACTTAACTATTTCCAATTGTTGTGAGCTACTACTCGGCTAAAAAATAACTATGGCAAGTTAAACATGATGCATTTTAGACGCATTTTTGACGTGGATACATCCATATCAAATAAAGTTGGGACATTTATTTTAAAATGGAGGGACTACACGGCAACATGCAACTATTCTCTATTTTGTGGGCTACAAGGCAATCATATCCAAATAATAGCTACATGCTATATTTGGGCTTGCGCCGTTTGTGTAGTGTAGTTCAACACTTTCCAGTAGAATTTTTCAAAGGGTTGTAACCTTAAACATTATAGATTTATTAAATTAGAAGAAAAATTGCCCTATGTTTCCGCAGCAAAGCGTGGGATATCATCTAATGGGCTTCAGTTCGCTGGTCCAATCTGAATAAATAAAGTATAGGCTAGTTAATTGTGTACTAATCTCCGGCCATTAGCGGGCATACACTAGCCCGTGCTCGACCATTCTTTTGTTGCTATTCTGCTCGAACAGTCTTTGTATCGATGGCACTATTTTCTTTCTTAACAAGGTTAGGAATTAAAATGCTGAAGGACTGGTCAAACTATGACCAAGGCTAGGAATTAAAATTCTCAGTCTCTCGACCATTCTTTTGTTGCTATTCCGCTCGAACTGCGCTGTGGTGTGACTAGGACATACACCTAACATCCAAGGCCCGATTTTGTATCAATGGCACTATTTTCTTAACAAAAATATATTAATATTAATCTAATAATAATTGCAGTCAACCCTTCAACAATAGAGACTCGCCAAGCCATACCGCTGTTATTCTACCATTTATGTTGATCTACATTGTCACATAATTAGTCGTCCTTGTGATGATGATTAGCGTGTTTCGTTCCCGAGATTTCAGAGCTCTGAATCAGTTTTACTTGCTAACCTAGCGCCCCCAAGGACCCCCCTCCCCCTCCCCTGCAGCGCCGCCGCCGGAGGGGGCGCCGGCGAAGCCGGGCGCGCCTCAAGGATGGTGGCGGCGGGCGGTTCTTCTCCGCCTCCAATCTTCCCCTCGCGTTTCCCGGCGCAGGAGCGCTGCAGGCGGCAGCAGCGGCCACGGGCGGGCGCGCGGCGGCCACAGGCGGGCGGGCGGCGGCCTCGATCGGGCGTGCGGCGCCCACAAGCGGGCGCGCGGATGCCTTGCTGGCTTGACCCGGCGAAGATGCCTCGGGTGGCCGTGGCGGTGGAGACTGTGGGGCACGGCGGTTGTCGGCGCCGGGGCGGGTCCTGCCCTGCGTCGTCTTGGCGCAGGGGCGCACGGGGCTGGTGAAAGAACATCTCCCATATTATGTTTTGTGTGTTTGATGTCAATGTATGAGATACACTAATGTTTGTTTAAGTGGTACAGGGATTATATAGATACATTTTTATGTGTGTTGGATGTGGTCAGTCTGTCAAAAAGATGCAGCAAAAAGATCATCAGGCCGGATAATCCGGGCCGGATATTTCCAAAATATCCGGCCCCCAGTTTTTCGGCTAAGGACTTGAGGTTTTGCGACTCAGTATAGGGGCCGGACATTTGCCCGGATATTGTCCCGGTTTTGTCCCAAGGCCGGATTATCCGGGCCGGACATTTCGGAAATATCCGGGCCCCTCGAAAATGGCTAAGGATCTGAAGAAAAGTAAGTCTGGTTAGAGGCCGGATTTTTGGCCGGACATTCTCCCGGTTTTGTACCTGAGGCCGGATTATCCGGGGGGGGGGGCGGATTATCCGGCCCTTACTTAGGCCGGAATATCCGGCCCCCCGGAAGCCCCAACGGCTGGATTTTGGGGAGGGGTATTTATACCCCTCTTCTTCTTCCTTCCTCTTTTGCTCAATCATTGCAAGAAAAATCTTCCAACCTTCACCACCATTAGAGCCACCTCAAGAACACAAGATTTGCAAGATCTCCTTCCTCCCCCAACCAAAGCTCTTGATCTTTGGAGATTCGAAGGAGAAGACACCGATCTACATCCTCACCGAAGCGTTTTTCATTTCCCCTCATTTGTTTGAGGGATCTCATGCTAGTGTTCCTCTTTGGATCCCTAGTTGATTTGTGTTGATGTATTGTTGTTGATTGTTGTGTTGTTACAGATTTGGGAGCCTCCAATTCGGTTGTGGATGTGTGCCCCAAGAACTTTGTAAAGGCCCGGTTTCCGCCTCGAGGAAATCCCTTAGTGGAAGTGGGCTAGGCCTTCGTGGCGTTGCTCACAGGAGATCTGAGTGAAGCCTTCGTGGCTGTTGGTTTGGCTTGCGTAGCAACCACACTCCTCCAAACGTAGACGTACCTTCTTGCAAAGGAAGGGAACTACGTGAATCATCTCCGTGTCATCGCGTGCTCCACTCTCGGTTACCTCTATCCTATTCTATCTCCTATATATTGCGTAGCTATATCTTGCTTAGTTGATAACCTTGTCATATAGGAAAATTCACTTAGTTGCATATCTAGAGAATTTACCTTTGTGTCAAGCCTAAATTGAAAAAGAACTAAAAATTGGTTAGCACCTATTCACCCCCCCTCTAGGGGCGGCATACGATCCTTTCAATTGGTATCAGAGCCTCGGCTCTTATTTCGGGCTTAACCGCCTAAGAGTATGCCGGACGATGGGCCTGCGGAAGGGGCCGCTAAGATGGTCTCCATGGATGATTTCAACTTGTTGAGGTCCTCCATGGAAGCTCAAATGGAAGGCATGAGAAAAATGATTTCCGAGCTTTTGGCTCCGGTCCCTTCCATGGCTCCCGCCGTAGAGGTAAAGGACACGGGTGTGTTAGAAGAGGGAGGTGCTTCGGCATTACCCTCATCTACCAAACCCGTGGATGGTGATAACTCAACTAGTGGAGGTGTGAGCTACAATCGAGTACCTCCACCTTTTCTGTCTCCCGATATACCGGTTCCCCATCCTCATATGAACATTCGGGGCGACCCACCTAAGTTTTCCGTTGATAATTTCGATACTTGGCAATTTGAGTTTCGCTCTCATGTTTGCAGTGCCTCCAATGAACTTTGGAGAATCATCGTGGAAGGCTTCAAGCCCTACAACCCCGTCAAGTTAACTAGAAGAGAAGCAGTTGATAGTCAACTCAACAACACCGCCTTGCACATGATTCAAACTAGTGTGGGGACAAAGGATTTGTCTCGTGTTCGGAACTACACCACCGCCAAGGAAGCTTGGGATGGTTTGGCCGCTAGTTGCATTGGAAGTGAGAGCACGAGAAGGAACAAGTATAATGCTCTTCGGAATAAAGCCGAAGGATTCATGAGGCTACCGGATGAAGATCATGAAGTCATGTATGGAAGACTTCTCACCGTTGCCGATTCCTTCCGGCTTATTGGTGCCACCCACATCAATGACTCTTGGATCAAGGAGAAGTACATTGAATGCATGATGCCGTTTGTACCCATTGACGTCAAGACTCTTGTCGGTAGAGAATGCTATCCCTCTCTCACTTCTCAACAAGTCGTGCACGAGATGCAAGCTCTCAAGGTGCTTGAGCAAAACTCTCATGATTGTCGCAATCGAGCTCTTGGGATGACAAAAGGGTCCAACCTTTCCTTGGCGGTCAACTCCGTTGAAGAAGTGATTCCTCAAGAATCTTATAGGGCATCTTGGAGTATGTCCTATCCGGAAGACTTGGAACACCACTACCATGATCACATGGCATTCCATGCTAACTCCTTTTGGGTTGACCCATCCAAGGCCAAGGAAGACAACATCAAGAGAAACAACTCAAGGGGGTTCACAAGTTCGGGCCCAAGGACAAGATCTTGCTACAATTGTGATGACAAGCGTCATTTCATTGCCGAGTGCCCCTATGAGAATAGGGAGAATCATGGTGGAAGGCTCATTCCCAAGGACAAGAGCAAAGACTCAAAGGGCAAATATTCAAAAGCCCCCAAGGAGAAGTTCTACAACAACAAGACCAAGAAGGGCAAGAGTGTAGGATAACGTTGCATAGAAAACAAAAAAATTCCTACCGCGAACACGCAATCCAAGCCAAGATGCAATCTAGAAGACGGTAGCAACGAGGGGGTATCGAGTCTCACCCTTGAAGAGATTCCAAAGCCTACAAGATGAGGCTCTTGTTGCTGCGGTAGACGTTCACTTGCCGCTTGCAAAGCGCGTAGAAGATCTTGATCACGATCGGTTCCGGCGCCACGAACGGGCAGCACCTCCGTACTCGGTCACACGTTCGGTTGTTGATGAAGACGACGTCCACCTCCCCGCTCCAGCGGGCAGCGGAAGTAGTAGCTCCTCTTGAATCCGACAGAACGACGGCGTGGTGTCGGTGGTGGTGGAGAAATCCGGCGGAGCTTCGCTTAAGCGTGCGGGATGTGGTGGAGGAGAGAGACCGCTAGGGTTTGGGGAGAGAGGGGGTTGGGCGCCGGCCCTCTAAGGGGTGCGGCCAAGGCTGAGGCTTGAAGTGGTCAGCCCCCTCTCCTATGCCCCTCATTATATAGGTGGAAGCACCAAGAGTTCTAGTCCAAGTCTTCGAATAAGACCCCAACACTAAAACCTCCCATATGTGGGAAACCTACTCAAGGAGGGAGTCCTACCCAAGGTGGGACTCCCACCTTTCCTTGAGGTGGGTTGGCCGGCCACCCTAGGGGAGTCCACCTTGGACTCCTCCCCTTTAGGGTTGGCTGGTCATGCAAGGTGGAGTCCCTCATGGTGATTTCTTCCGGACTTTTCTAGAACCTTCTAGAACCTGCCATAAATGCACCGGATCATTTCCAAACTTGGAATATGACTTCCTATATATGAATCTTATTCTCCGACCATTCCGAACTCCTCGTGATGTCCGGGATCTCATCCGGGACTCCGAACAAATATTCGAACTCCATTCCATATTCAAGTTCTACCATTTCAACATCCAACTTTAAGTGTGTCACCCTACGGTTCGTGAACTATGCGGACATGGTTGAGTACTCACTCCGACCAATAACCAATAGCGGGATCCGGAGATCCATAATGGCTCCCACATATTCAACGATGACTTTAGTGATCGAATGAACCATTCACATACGATACCAATTCCCTTTGTCACGCGATATTTTACTTGTCCGAGGTTTGATCTTCGGTATCACTCTATACCTTGTTCATCCTCGTCTCCCGACAAGTACTCTTTACTCGTACCGTGGTATGTGGTCTCTTATGAACTTATTCATATGCTTGCAAGACATTAGACGACATTCCACCGAGAGGGCCCAGAGTATATCTATCCGTCATCGGGATGGACAAATCCCACCGTTGATCCATATGCCTCAACTCATACTTTCCGGATACTTAATCCCACCTTTATAACCACCCATTTACGCAAGTGGCGTTTGATGTAATCAAAGTACCTTTCCGGTATAAGTGATTTACATGATCTCATGGTCATAAGGACTAGGTAACTATGTATCGAAAGCTTATAGCAAATAACTTAATGACGAGATCTTATGCTACGCTTAATTGGGTGTGTCCATTACATCATTCATACAATGATATAACCTTGTTATTAATAACATCCAATGTTCATGATTATGAAACTAATCATCCATTAATCAACAAGCTAGTTAAGAGGCATACTAGGGACTCTTTGTTTGTCTACATATCACACATGTACTAATGTTTCGGTTAATACAATTATAGCATGATATATAAACATTTATCATAAACATAAAGATATAAATAATAACCACTTTATTATTGCCTCTAGGGCATATCTCCTTCAGTCTCCCACTTGCACTAGAGTCAATAATCTAGTTTACATTTGTAAAGATATAACACCTTGGCCTTATGGTGCTTTATCATGTATTGCTCACGGGAGAGGTTTTTAGTCAACGGATCCGACACGCTCGAAACGTATGTATTTTGTAATTCATTTGCGTCTCAACGCATCACTCATTTCCAAATGAGCTCGGCATTAAATATGTTTGATCTTCTCGGTGAAACCTTAATTCCGCTGTCTGAAATATGTCACTAATATTTTCACACACAATATAGCTTCAAAGTTCTCGACTGCTGTCAGAACTGCACCAAGTTCTCAAAGAACCTCTTGACTTAACATCCTTTGTCATTGTCAAAATAATGACATACTCTGCCTTCTTTTGTAGAATCCGTCACAATATTTAGAAATCTTCTAAATCTAGCATAGACAACTTCTAGCTCATTGTGCTACCTTTTAAACAACACTTAGTCTAATTTGAGATTGAAATTATATTTTATATGTGACAAAACCAATATTGGTGTAACACCTTACAGCGATTTGTTTGTCATTTCTTCATACAAAAAAATATATATCCTTAGTTCTTCTAAAGTACTCAAGGATATTCTTACTGTCGTCCAATGATCATCATATGAATCATTCTGGTATATGCTTATAACACTTTATAGCACATGATATCTGATTGTGTACATATTATTCGTGATCTATAATCACTCATGTGTTTTTACTCATTGAGTGTCAGATACACTCAAGTCTTGTTAAACCTTCACATGACAAGAACATTTTCTTAATATTTCTATATTGAACTACTTCAATATCCATCATATGTACTTTGACTTTAAACTTATTTATGTGTTTCAATCTATCTTCATAGATCTTGACACTAAATTTGTTTCAATCCATATCCTTTCATTGAAGTTAATTCTCAATGAAACCTTTTTAATCAAGTATATAATTACATCATTTCTAACCAACTATATGTCACCTACATAAAGTATTATAAATGTGTCTTAGCGCTCCCACTTAATTTCTTGCAAATGCAAGCCTCTTCATCGTCTCTCGATGAAATCAAAAACTCTTTGACTATTTCATCCGGTGAAGATTCCAACTCCGCAATACTTACTTCATCCAATTGAAGTTCGTATACCTATCTAGTATTCCACGGACCAAGCAAAACTCTTGGTTGTATCTTGTATACACCTTTAATACATACTTCGATAAGTAATGTATTTTGCCATCCTACTAGCATATCTCATAAAAGAAATATGTAGTGATTACTAGAATAATCCACATAGACTATAAGCATTGCTACGGAAGATCTAATCTTATCGTAGTCAACTCTTTGAACTTTGTCGTAAACAATTTTTCAACAAGTCGAGCTTCTTCAAAGATATTTCATCTAAGTCTATAGATCCATTTACTTTCAAAAAGTATTCATCTATTATGGATTTCATGGTGCATGGCCATTTTAACGGAGTCGTGGCCCATCATAACTTCTTTGCTTGTAGTTGGTTTATCATTGTTCAAAATCAATCCTTTGTCCACAAATCATTTATTTGATCACAAAGTAAACCATACCTACAAGGTTCAATATGTACTTCGATCTCCATGGCTAAAACACTTTGTAGTCATAGGAGCCATGATCGTCGTGGCCGCTTCCGGAACCAATTCCGATGCTGCGCTACTCGATCATTATGCTCGTGTTCATAAACCTTATCAAGTTCTATTGTCCTCCCACTCAAAAACTTCGCTAGAAACAATTTCTTGGAAATAAGAAACATTGACAAACACTTTTGTCTTTGTCTCCATTGTGGGAAGAATTCCCAATCAATTCTCCGGGATAACCAACAAAGACATTCATCCGATTTTGGTTGTAAACTTATTTACTTATGCTATGCATACCAAAATTTAAGAAAAGACTATTAGGGTTTATACCCATGTCATAACTCGTATGATGTCATTTCAACGGATCATGATGATGCTCTATTCAGTGTAAAGCGGTAGTCTCTAAAGCATAATTCACAAAAATATAATGGCATTAATATTTTATCTCATCATTGACCCAACTAGGTTTGGATACATCTCTCGGATACTTCATCATCACTATGATACTCCAAGAAATGTGAGTTGTAGAACAATTTCATAACTCTCTTAGATGTTCGCTAAAACTAGTAATTCAAATATTTCCACTATGATCCAATCATAGATATTTGACTTTTCTATTACGATGATTTCTACTTCATGCTGAAATTTATTTGAATCCATTCAAATGTTTCAAACTTCTTCCTTATCGAATATATCCACATATATATACTCAATTCATTGTTTGAAGTTTTCATGAAGTATAAGAATCTTCCGCACACAACTATGCCCATTGATCCATATACATCATCATGTATGTTTCCACTAAGTTAGTTGCCCGTTCAAAACTTGGCCTATGAACGGTATTTTAGTCATTCTCTTTTAGAAAAGATTTGCAAGCGCCAAACGATTCAAAAAATCAAATGACTCCAAAAATCCATTTGCATGGAGTTTCTTCATGCGTTCCTTTCCAACATGACCTAAATGGCGGTTCCACAAATAAGTGGAATTCAAATCATTTGCCTTATAGCATTTTAGCGTCGTTGTTATGTATGTGTGTTTCACCATTAAGATATATAATAACTTATCCATCGTACATGGAGTAATGTCATAATTTAAACAACTCATTGTTTTCATTTGACCTGAGCAAAATAACAATTATTAAGTTCTTTATTATAAATTCTAAGGGTTAGATAGAATGCCAACGATGAACATAATAACACTTTATTTTTGTTCCAGGCGTGCATTCCTATCATATTCCTTGTCAGTCACTTAGGCCATTGAATTCTTGTATTGCGTTGTTTTTGTATGACACTTCATACCAACCAATATAGTACTTATACCCAAGATTTTCATAGTGTGACTTAACTAGGAATACAACCATAACATGTATATCATTTATATACACCTGAGCTAGACTTTCTAGTCTTCTCTTTTCTTTTTGCCAAAATATCTTTTGCAGTTTCTCTTTTAGCTTTCCTCATTATTCAGAAAAACACTTTAACATTATTAACTTCTAGATTTTGTTGGTCAAATACCAATAACCTTGAGGTTCTTACTTTAAGTTGATCATCATATGACAAGTGTTTCAGATTTCACTATTAGTAACTTTGTAATATGATGAACAATTTCACTCATAATTTTATCCATTATATCATGACGACTTTCCGAGACCATGTCTGTACATGCTAGGCTCGTAAAGTTTTAACCTTGGTATTCACATGTGCAAATCTAGCTTGCACCCGTTGTATGCACACGTAGAATCTATCACACCCGATCATCACGTGATGCTTCGAAACGACGAGTCTTAGCAACGGTGCATATTAAGGATGGTCACTTCATGGATATGCGAATATCGTTAGTGCCCCAATAGTTGGAGGATTGTGACGCCTTGCGTCTTCAACCTTCGTACATTCCCATAAAACTTATGAATTCATGTAGTCTCACCAAATTATATTCTATCATCTTGCAATAAGGTCTTAGATATCACATATATCTCATACCTTGATTATTTCTGAAAACTAAATTTTCAGCTCCTTACTTTTCAAACAGATTTGAACTTCAAGTTTCACGGAGACAAGATAACTTTAGGTACTAATTGAAACCATAGCTCTTTGAATCAACAATGTGAGGTTTACTAAAAGTTTGCAATAGGACTTAATTAATTCTTGATTCTTTAACAATACGGTACCAATCCGTAAAGTTTCTTGTCAGATTTTAACAGTATTTCTATCTCAATTACAAGACTAGCGCATGGTAGAAAACGGATGCCAATACTACAAAATTAATTAAAAATACTACTCAGACTATGTTTATGATAATTAGTTCATGTTTTAATCTAATTACTAATGAACTCCCACTTAATACAACATCCCCCATAGTTGTTAAGTGGTACACGATCCAAATCCACTACACCAAAACCGATCATCACGTGAGATGATGTAGCTTCAATAGTGAACATCAAAATGTTGATCATATCATCCATATGACTCGTGTTCAACCTTTCGGTTTCCGTTGTCCCGAGGCCATGTCTGTACATGCTAGGCTCGTCAAGCAAACCCAAGTATTCCGCGTGTGCAACATGGCTTACACCCGTTGTATGTGAACGTTGAGTCTATCACATCCGATCATCACGAGATGCTTCGAAACGACGAACTGTACAACGGTGCATACTTAGGGGAGAACACTTTATTATCTTGATATTAATGTGAGGGATCATCTTATAATGCTACCGTCGCGATCTAAGCAAAATAAGATGCATAAAAGGATTAACATCACATGCAGTTCATATGTGATATGATATGGCCCTTTTGTCTTTGCGCCTTCGATCTTCATCTCTAAAGCACTGGACATGATCTCCATCATCAACGGGCATGATCTCCATCATCGTCGGCGTAGCGTCAAGGTTCATGGCGCCGTCTTCATGGTTGTTCACCTCATGTAGCAACTATTACAACTACTTTGAAATACTACTCAACATGAAATTTAAAGACAACCATAAGGCTCTTGCCGGTTGCCACAATACAATAATGATCATCTCATACATATTCATCATCACATCATGGCCATATCACATCACCAAACCCCTGCAAAAACAAGTTAGACGTCTCTAATTTGGTTTGCATATTTTACGTGGTTTAGGGTTTTCGAGTAAGATCTAATCTACCTACGAACATGAACCACAACGGTGATATTAGTGTTGTCAATAGAAGAGTAAATTGAATCTTCACTATAGTAGGAGAGACAGACACCCGCAAAGCCTCTTATGCAATACAAGTTGCATGTCGAACGAGGAGCAAGTCTCATGAACGCGGTCATGTAAAGTTAGCCCGAGCCGCTTCATCCCACTATGCCACAAAGATGCAAAGTACTCAAACTAAAGATAACAAGAGCATCAACGCCCACAAAACCATTGTGTTCTACTCGTGCAACCATCTATGCATAGACACGGCTCCGATACCACCGTAGGATAACGTTGCATAGAAAACAAAAAATTCCTACCGCGAACACGCAATCCAAGCCAAGATGCAATCTAGAAGACGGTAGCAACGAGGGGGTATCGAGTCTCACCCTTGAAGAGATTCCAAAGCCTACAAGATGAGGCTCTTGTTGCTGCGGTAGACGTTCACTTGCCGCTTGCAAAAGCGCGTAGAAGATCTTGATCACGATCGGTTCCGGCGCCACGAACGGGCAGCACCTCCGTACTCGGTCACACGTTCGGCTGTTGATGAAGACGACGTCCACCTCCCCGTTCCAGGCGGGCAGCGGAAGTAGTAGCTCCTCTTGAATCCGACAGAACGACGGCGTGGTGTCGGTGGTGGTGGAGAAATCCGGCGGAGCTTCGCTTAAGCGTGCGGGATGTGGTGGAGGAGAGAGACCGCTAGGGTTTGGGGAGAGAGGGGGTTGGGCGCCGGCCCTCTAAGGGGTGCGGCCAAGGCTGAGGCTTGAAGTGGTCAGCCCCCTCTCCTATGCCCCTCATTATATAGGTGGAAGCACCAAGAGTTCTAGTCCAAGTCTTCGAATAAGACCCCAACACTAAAACCTCCCATATGTGGGAAACCTACTCAAGGAGGGAGTCCTACCCAAGGTGGGACTCCCACCTTTCCTTGAGGTGGGTTGGCCGGCCACCCTAGGGAGTCCACCTTGGACTCCTCCCCTTTAGGGTTGGCTGGTCATGCAAGGTGGAGTCCCTCCGGGACTCTACTTTCCATGGTGATTTCTTCCGGACTTTTCTAGAACCTTCTAGAACCTGCCATAAATGCACCGGATCATTTCCAAACTTGGAATATGACTTCCTATATATGAATCTTATTCTCCGGACCATTCCGGAACTCCTCGTGATGTCCGGGATCTCATCCGGACTCCGAACAAATATTCGAACTCCATTCCATATTCAAGTTCTACCATTTCAACATCCAACTTTAAGTGTGTCACCCTACGGTTCGTGAACTATGCGGACATGGTTGAGTACTCACTCCGACCAATAACCAATAGCGGGATCTCGGAGATCCATAATGGCTCCCACATATTCAACGATGACTTTAGTGATCGAATGAACCATTCACATACGATACCAATTCCCTTTGTCACGCGATATTTTACTTGTCCGAGGTTTGATCTTCGGTATCACTCTATACCTTGTTCATCCTCGTCTCCCGACAAGTACTCTTTACTCGTACCGTGGTATGTGGTCTCTTATGAACTTATTCATATGCTTGCAAGACATTAGACGACATTCCACCGAGAGGGCCCGGAGTATATCTATCCGTCATCGGGATGGACAAATCCCACTGTTGATCCATATGCCTCAACTCATACTTTCCGGATACTTAATCCCACCTTTATAACCACCCATTTACGCAGGGGCGTTTGATGTAATCAAAGTACCTTTCCGGTATAAGTGATTTACATGATCTCATGGTCATAAGGACTAGGTAACTATGTATCGAAAGCTTATAGCAAATAACTTAATGACGAGATCTTATGCTACGCTTAATTGGGTGTGTCCATTACATCATTCATACAATGATATAACCTTGTTATTAATAACATCCAATTTTCATGATTATGAAACTAATCATCCATTAATCAACAAGCTAGTTAAGAGGCATACTAGGGACTCTTTGTTTGTCTACATATCACACATGTACTAATGTTTCAGTTAATACAATTATAGCATGATATATAAACATTTATCATAAACATAAAGATATAAATAATAACCACTTTATTATTGCCTCTAGGGCATATCTCCTTCAAAGAGGCCCTCAAAAGTTGTGCTAGTGACTAGGGAAGAATATTCTTCCGATGAAGTTGAAAGCTCTAGTGATGATGAAGATGAAGAAAGCTCAAAGGAAGTGGCCGCCATTGTCACCACCAACATTCCCTCTTCATCTCTCTTTGAATCCCCCAATGAAAATCCTCATATCTAGAATGCACATTGCTTCATGGCAAGGTCCTCCTTGGACACATCTATTGTGCTATCAACTCAAGAAGAATATACCTCCGGAGATGATGATGTTGATGATGAAGAAGATGCAACCTCTAATGGATTGGACGCTCTTGCCTCCCTCTCCACTAACTCTTCATCACCAAGTGAATCCCCCAATGAGGTCATTCATGTGGAGGAAGAAAATTGCCTCATGGCTAAATCCTTCGAGGTATCATCCCCTAACCCCTCTACGCCTAACATTTCAAATGATCTAGGGGTTGATCTTGCTAGTCTAAAAGTGAAACAAGAAATGCTTGAGTTTCATGATTTCATTCTTAACCTACAAGGTAATACTAAAAAGCATGTTTCAAATCTCATGGTTCGTATGGCTCAACTAAATGGTATTCTTGAGAAAAAATGCCAAATAGAGAGAGAAGACTCTCTTGAACTACATGCTCTTAGAAATTCTCTTGAGGAAAGTCAAGAAACCATAGCTTCTCTTGAAGAGAGGTTAGAAAATCTTCGAGATCCTCAAGATAAAATTAACAAGCTCACTAAAGCTAGAGATCTTGCTAGAGCTAATTCTAAAGTGCTTTCAAAGGAAAAGGCCAAATTTGGTGTTGATCATGAGAAACTTGTGAGAGATCTAGATGATCTAGACAAGGCACACAAAGCCTTGAAGAGTGAATACTCTCTCCTCTCCAAGTCTTATGAGCAACTTCAAATTAGGCTCGCTTCATATGACATACCTAGCACCTCTACTCCTTCATGTGATCATGCAAATATTATTGAGGAAAATGCTAGGTTGAAGGATGAACTTGCTAAGGCCTCCTCTCCCCAAAGTAAACTTTCCTTGGATGATCTTTTGAGTAAGCAAAGATCAAACAATGGGAAGGAGGGCCTTGGTTATAATGCCAAGGCAAAGAAGGCAAACAAGCAAAAAGCCAAGCCCGCACAAGAGAAGAAGAAAGCCATCACTAATGGTGAAGCCTCCAAGGGCAAAACCATAAATGATGATGATGCGGAATTGCTAACCCTCACTATGTTTTATTTAAAGATTATTATGGTGATGTTTATGCTAAATATGTTGGCCCATATGATGGTTATGTTGCTTGGTCTATTTGGGTCCCAAAGACCCTTGTTGCTAACAAAAGAGGACCCATTGCGAAATGGGTACCTAAATCCAAGAATTGATCTCATGTAGGACTATGCCGCCGGAGGTTCAAAATGGGTACTTGATAGTGGATGTACAAGTCATATGACCGGCGGCAAGAACTTCGTCAAGGAGTTGAGGCCTAACATAAACAACATCACCGTCTCCTTTGGCGTTAATTCTACATCCGAGGTATTGGGTTTTGGCAAGGTTGTGGTTGCACACAACATTACTCTTGTGGATGTCATGCTTGTCAAAACCCTTGGTTACAATTTACTTTCCGTTTCCGCCCTTGGCAAGATGGGTTTTGCCGTCTTTATTGATAATGATATTGTGGTCCTCTTGTGGAGCAAGACTCTAAAAGTCGCTTTCGTTGGGTATCGCGAACATAATTTGTATGTGGTGGACTTTTCGGGGACCACCACTTCAAATGCGATGTGCCTATTCGGAAAGGCGGATGTGGGTTGGTTGTGGCATCGCCGCTTGGCCCATGTCAACATGAGAACTTTGCAAAGTCTTCACAAGGGGAACCATATTGTGGGACTAATGGAAAATGTGTCTTTTGCCAAAGATCGTGTTTGTAGGGCTTGTGTTGAAGGCAAAATGCATGACTCTCCGCATCCAAGCAAGACTATCATCTCTTCCAAGAGGATCTTGGAGCTCCTTCATGTGGATCTCTTTGGTCCCGTTACTCACGCAAGTCTTGGTGCGAAGAAACATTGCTTGGTGATTGTTGATGACTACTCAAGATACACTTGGGTCTACTTTCTCAAGACGAAAGATGAGACTCAACAAATATTCATTGACTTTGCTACCGAGGTGCAACGCCAACACAACCTCCTCATTATGGCAATAAGAAGTGACAACGGCTCCGAGTTCAAGAACTATACACTCAATGATTTTCTTAGTGATGAGGGGATTCGTCATCAATATTCCGCTGCTTACACCCCTCAACAAAATGGTGTTGCGGAGAGGAAGAACCGGACTCTTATGGATATGGCAAGATCTATGATGGCGGAGTATAAATCCCGCTATAATTTTTGGGCCGAAGCCATCTCCACCGCTTGCCACTCTTCTAACCGGCTCTATCTCCGCAAGGGATTGAACAAGACTCCATATGAAATACTCACCGGGAACAAGCCTAATATCTCATACTTCAAAGTATTCGGGTGTAAGTGTTTCTACAAAATCAAAGGAGTTCGTTTATCTAAATTTGCTCCTAAAGCTTTGGAGGGTATATTTGTTGGTTACGGTGCCGAATCTCACACTTATAGAGTCTATGATATAGCCTCCGGGATTATCATCGAATCTTGTAGTGTGAGGTTCGAAGAAAATGATGGCTCCCAAGTGGGGCAAGTTGATGTATGTGCAGGTGATGAAATACCTCAAGATGCCATAGTAAGAACGGGTGTGGGATTTTTCCGCCCCATTGAGGGACACGGTGTGGCGTCTCGGGAAGGACTATGCTCTACCACGGTGGAGCCCTCATCTTCTCAACATCAACAAACCCCATCTTTTGAAGAAAATAATGCACCAACCCAAGAACAAGAACAAAACCCTCCCTCTTGTGTGCAAGATCAAGGACAAGATCTACCACGGATTCATGATGGATCCGATGAATATCCTTTCAACATTCTCCTCTCACCGGATAATGTCCAAGATCAAGCACATGAGGATGAGCAACCTCAAGAAATTGAGGAAGCTCAAGTTGAAGGTCAAGACGGGGACCCAAATGATCAAGTTGATCAAGTGACACCTCCAAGGCCAAGAAGAACCAAGGAGGAGATAGGCCCGTCGTCTAGCAAGAAGAGATAGGAACCTTGAACTTCGTGGACACACTCATGACAAGGTCCTTGGTGATGCAAGGGCAAAAGTTTCCACAAGAAGGCAATTGGCTAACTTTAGCAATCATCATGCTTATATCTCCTTAGTGGAACCCAAGAAAGTATTTGAAGCCCTTGAAGATTCGGATTGGTTGGAAGCTATGCACGAGGAACTCAACAACTTCAAGCGCAACAAAGTGTGGACCTTAGTAAAGAAGCCAAAGGAGTGTCGCAATGTTATAGGCACTAAATGGATTTTCAAGAACAAGCAAGATGAGTTTGGAAATGTTGTGAGGAACAAGGCAAGATTGGTGGCTCAAGGGTTCTCTCAAGTTGAGGGAATTGACTTTGGAGAAACCTATGCTCCCGTGGCTCGCCTTGAGTCCATCCGTATCCTTCTTGCTTATGCATCGCATCATAACTTTAAGTTACAACAAATGGATGTGAAAAGTGCATTTCTTAATGGTCCTTTGCATGAAGAGGTTTATGTTAAGCAACCCCGGGGTTTGAGGATCTCAACTTTCCTAACCATGTCTACAAGCTTGATAAAGCACTTTATGGTCTCAAACAAGCTCCTAGAGCTTGGTACGAGCACCTTAAAGAATTGTTGGTAGACCGTGGGTTTGATGTTGGGCTAATCGATCCCACTCTTTTTACTAAGAGGGTCAATGGGGAGCTTTTCGTTTGCCAATTATATGTTGATGATATTATCTTTGGCTCTACTAACAAAGCTTTCAATGATGAATTTTCAAAGCTTATGACCGATAGGTTTGAGATGTCTATGATGGGAGAGATGAAGTTCTTCCTTGGTTTTGAGATCAAGCAATTGAGGGAAGGAACCTTCATCAATCAAGCAAAATATCTCCAAGACATGCTCAAGAGGTTCAAGATGACCGAGATGAAGGGTGTGGCCACTCCTATGGTTACCAAATGTCATCTTGCACTAGATCCCAATGGTAAAGAGGTGGATCAAAAGGTATATCGCTCCATGATTGGATCCTTGCTTTACCTTTGTGCATCTAGACCGGACATAGTGTTGAGTGTTGGTGTGTGTGCAAGGTATCAAGCTTCTCCTAAGGAGAGCCACATGATGGCTCTCAAAAGAATCTTTCGATATTTGGTTGATACCCCAAGATATGGTATTTGGTACCCCAAAGGCTCAAGTTTTATTCTCAATGGATATACCGATGCGGATTGGGCGGGTGACAAGGATGATAGGAAATCAACTTCCCGGGCTTGCCAATTCCTTGGTAGGTCCTTGGTGTGTTGGTCTTCTAAGAAGCAAAATTGCATATCTCTCTCCACCGCCGAAGCCGAATATGTTGCCGCCGCAAGTGGATGCACTCAATTGTTATGGATGAGGCAAACTTTAAAGGAATACGGTGTCATTTGTGACAAAGTGCCTCTATTATGTGACAATAATGAAAGTGCCATCAAGATTGCCTATAATCCGGTGCAACATTCAAGAACGAAGCATATTGAGATCCGGAATCATTTCATAAGGGATCATGTTGCCCGTGGTGATATTGAGCTTATCTATGTTCCTACCAAAGATCAACTTGCCGATTTATTCACGAAGCCTCTTGATGAAGCAAGGTTCACTTATTTGAGGAATGAGCTAAATATCATTGATTCAAGGAGTATAGCTTGACCATCTTGCAAACACACCTTCGTCTCAAAACTTTATTTGGTTTAGATGTGGGCATGGAAATAGGGGGAGTGCGGTTTAAATTATTGAGCTATCCCTCCCCCCATAATGCCAACATTAAGAAATCATTCTCTTTATATCATATTTTGATATGTGAGCTTCAATGATGAGTAGTGGCTTGGACCCAAGATACATCTTCGCGGTGCCATGCCACAACACTCATATATGGTGGCCTAGGCCACCACACTCTTCTTTGTGAAGAGTTGGAGTTATTTGGATCTTATCGCCTTTTATTTGACAACTCCATGTTCTTATGGGAAATCACTCTAGTTTGGCCTTATTTGCTCATATCTTGCAAACTTGAGTGATCATGTACCATTAACAGTTTGTACCCTCTAAACCTAAGCCTACACTCTCCTAGAAGCCACTTCCATCTTGCTCATTTGTCATGTTTGGTAAAAAACTTGGAGTCTGAGGTTTCTCGGTCGGATGATCTAGGTTGCCCCATCTTATTGGTAAATATGCATCTTATATGTGACGTGATATTTTATTGCACCACATATGGGTTCGCAAATAACCAACTAAAGATAGGCGGGATTTCCGGTGTTCTGGAATTTTCCAGAAAACCGGATAATCCGGCCCCCTGGCACCCCGGAATATCCGGCCTGGCCGGATTATCCGCCCCCACTTTGGGCTAGATTATCCGGCCTGGGCGATTTGCGGGAGGACTAAGGGAGGCCGCGGGGAGAACGGTTGACACTTCAATCAGTTCCCCCCACGCGCCCCCTTCTCCCTCCTCAAGCCGCCGAAGCTCCTCCTCCTCGCCGGAGACGCCCCGTCCGCTCCCTCTCGGAATTTTTGGGTGGATCGGGTGCCTCTCCTCCCTAGCTACCTTCTCCTCCAAGCGGCTTTCGCAATGGATGCGGGTATGACTCACAATCCCTAACCCTAGGTGTTGTGATTTGTATGTGCTATTTTCTTGGTGAAGATGGTGTCTAGTTGTTCCAAATCATGTGTAGTATACTCCTCTTGCATGCTATGAGGCTGATGTCTACGGGAGCTTCTATTCTTGTAGACAGTGTTGGGCCTCCAAGAGCAGAGGTTTGTAGAACAGCAGCAAGTTTTCCCTTAAGTGGATCACCCAAGGTTTATCGATCTCAGGGAGGAAGAGGTCAAAGATATCCCTCTCATGCAACCCTGCAACCACAAAGCAAGAAGTCTCTTGTGTCCCCAACACACCTAATAGGTGCACTAGTTCGGCGAAGAGATAGTGAAATACGGGTGGTATAAATAAGTATGAGCAGTAGTAATGCAGCGAGTAGTAACGCGATAGAAACAGTAAACAAGCAGCGATAGCAGTATTTAGGAGCAAGGCCTAGGGATTACACTTTCACTAGTGGACACTCTCAACATTGATCGCATAATAAATAACTCTTTCTCATATGTGCTACATACACTCTTTTGTTGGATGATGAACACATTGCGTAGGATTACACGAACCCTCAATGCCGGAGTTAACAAGCTCCACAATTGAATGTTCATGTTTAAATAACCTTAGAGCATAATAGATCATTGCAAAATAAACCAAGAACTAACATAGTGCACACACTGTCCACATTACACTATGAAGGAGGAATAGATCACATCAATACTATCATAATGATAATTAACTCCACAATCTACAAGAGATCATGATCATAGCCTACGACAAGAACCACACGGTGCACACACTAGTCACCTTTACACCATGCAGGAGGAATAGACTACTTTAATAACATCACATGAGTAGCACACAACTAGTAGCGATACAAAGCTCATCATATGGATCTCAATCATGTAAAGCAGCTCATGAGATCATTGTATTGAAGTACATGGGAGAGAGATTAACCACATAGCTACAGCGGAGCCCTCAGCCTCGGGGGTGGATTACTCCCTCCTCATCATGGAGGCAGCGATGGCGGTGAAGATGGCGGTGGAGACGGCGGTGGAGATGGCTCCGGGGCAATTCCCCATCCCGGCGGGGTGCCGGAACGGAGACTTCTGTCCCCCGAATTGAGTTTCGCGATGTGGCGGCGCCCCTGGAGTCTTTCTGGAGTTTCGTCAAGAGGTACTGCATTTTAGGTCGAAAGGGGTTATATAGGCGAAGAGGCGGCGCAGGAGGGCTGACAGGGTGGCCCCACCCTAGGCCGGCGCGGCCAGGGTCTGGCCCGCGCCGCCTTATGGTGTGGTGGCCCCTGGCCCCTCTCCGACTCTTCTTCGGTGTTCTGGAGCCTTCCGGGAAAAATAGGAGGTTTGGCGTTGATTTCGTCCAATTCCGAGAATATTGCCCGAACAGCCTTTCTCGGAACCAAAAACAGCAGAAAACAGCAATCGGCACTTCGGCATCTTGTTAATAGGTTAGTTCCAGAAAATGCACGAATATGACATAAAGTGTGCATAAAACATGTAGATATCATCAATAATGTGGCATGGAACATAAGAAATTATCGATACGTCGGAGACGTATCAGAGGCCGATCTGGTCATAGACAAGTTTTTGATTGGAAGAACTGCAAGATTCGCAGGGCCGGATTATCCGGCCCTCGCAAAGCCCGGATTATCCGGCCTGGCCGGATTATCCGCCCCCAGGGGACACCGGGTTATCCGGCCTGGAGCTTCATCGCCACTGCAGTTCTGTTTCAATCTATCGTGTCTAGATTTGTACCGACTTATAGTATGTTTCTAGAGTACATTACTGTATCATACATGACTTATGAGCGTTATCTTCTCTTTGCTATCCGTCTTTGCTATTCACAGGTCGTGTTTCTCGGGGTGCTCGGAGACGCCCAAGGGGTGATCGGTCAAGTGATGAGTTCACGCACAACGCTCCTCGCAAGTCCTCAGCATCTAGGCAGAAGAACAAGGCTTCAAGGGAAAACTACAAGAACATGGACCCTGTCTCTTATTCCGCTATCCGCATGAAGAACTGGTATGAAGACCTCCCAAGGGATGAAGAGACAGAGGGCAGGAAATACTGGTGCATGGAGCAGGAGTTCATCTACAAGGACATTTATGAGCCCATGAAGAATCTGAGACCCATGCAAGCTATCGATGTGGACCTTCTGGCAGTCAACAATCATTTTGAAGATGCAATCTAGGTAGCTGGCAGGATGGGCTTGAAGGATATCATGAAGATTCAATGTGACTATAGTCCAAAGTTGGTGAAGCAATTCTTTGCCACTTTGGCCATCCAGAAAGATGAGGACCGCACTATGGAATGGATGACTGGTTCCACTCAGTGTAGGGCAACCTTGCGCCGATTTGCTAGTATTCTTGGAGTTCCTGCAGGAGGAGGTCGTCGTCTCCATGGACCACAGAGGGCAGATAAGAGTGTGCTATTTGATCTCTATACCTCAGCTGGAAAATTTGGTTCTTCCAAGGGGCTGCTTCCCATCTATGGTCAGTTACTCAGGTTCTTTCGGGCCACCATCTCTCCAAGTGGTGGTAACAATGATGCTCTCCGGGGAACACTTGTGGATCTTATGCACCTTAGCTTTAGGTGTGCCCGTGATGCTAATGAGGAACGTGACTACACTATTGATGTCATGGACTTCATCTTCAATGAGATTCATGATGCCATGGTCTCCCGGACCACCATACCTTATGCACCATTTATCCAGCTCCTCATCAAAAACTCTGTGGCCGTGGATCGTGAAGACTTGAGCGGGTACCCATTGATGAAGCATTCTGTCAAGAAGGCTTACAAGCTTAAGCCAGTCTCTTCTGCTGCACCTGCACCTGACTCCTTCATGGGTGATGCTCGTTCTAGTGGTTTTGCTCCTCGCTCGCCATCCCGATCTCCCGGCTATGAAGAAACATGTGAGCGAGGCTTAGTTGGTTTCGAGCGTCACATCCTTTGCATGAACATTGAGATCCATAAGGAGAACTATGCGGCCAGCCGAGAGCGTTACGAGATTAAGCATACTCAGGGCGGTTATTCCGCACAAGCTCGGTGGTGAGCAAGGACCCCCGCCTCAGCCTCCGGTTCACCCAGGTTACAGTGGGTGGCACTGCACAGGTTCCGTGGAGTGATCTTGATGCTTGCATTCAAAGGTCCAGCCTCACTCGCCGCTCTCCGGATGCACCTGACACTGATGAAGAAGAAGAAGAAGAAGAAGAAGAAGAAGAAGAAGAAGAAGAAGAAGAAGAAGAAGAAGAAGAAGAAGAAGAAGAAGAAGAAGAAGAAGAAGAAGAAGAAGAAGAAGAAGAAGAAGAAGAAGAAGAAGAAGAAGAAGAAGAAGAAGAAGAAGAAGAAGAAGAAGAAGAAGAAGAAGAAGAAGAAGAAGAAGAAGAAGAAGAAGAAGAAGAAGAAGAAGAAGAAGAAGAAGAAGAAGAAGAAGAAGAAGAAGAAGAAGAAGAAGAAGAAGAAGAAGAAGAAGAAGAAGAAGAAGAAGAAGAAGAAGAAGAAGAAGAAGAAGAAGAGGAGTATCAGTCCGACAATGACGATGGCTCCGAGTGATCTCCATGGGGCGAGTAGCATCACGCTTGTCCCCTTTTTGGCGTCTCGATGCCAAAGGGGGAGAAGTGTTCTATTAGGAACTCTCTCGGGGATTTGCATGGTTTGGGCACAAGCATATGCGTTTACCATTCCTTTATTGCTTGTGTTCCCTCTTATTTGAACTATTTGGTTTGCTTGTGTTCCGTTTAAAACTATGTGCTATGTGGTGTGAGACATTGTTATGGTTTTCGGAATTCTATATGTTGAGATCAAGGCTATTATATTATGTGTGATGCTATATCTCCGTATTATATATCTACACATGGGTATGATTTCGAGCATCCTATCTCAACTTCATATATGTCTATGTCTCTTGTTAGAGCTCATGTTGGATACCTCTTGTGTTGAGGCACCTCGCTCCTATGTGTTGTGTATTTGTATTTGATACGTCCAAAACGTATCTACTTTCCCGAACACTTTTGCTATTGTTTTGCCTCTAATTTGTGTATTTTGGATGCAACTAACACGGACTAACGCTGTTTTCAGCAGAACTGCTCTGGTGTCTCGTTTTTGTGCAGAAATCCAACTTTCAGGAAAATCCTCGGAATTTATGCGAAAGGTCCTATTTTCCCAGAATATTGACGGAGCCAGAAGGGCAAGCCGGGTGGGGGCCCGAGGCCCCCACACACTAGGCCGGCGCGGCCCAGGAGGGGGGCGCGCCGCCCTATTGTGTGGCCGCCTCGGCTGGCCCCCGACGCCCTCCTTTGGACTACTTAACGCCTTCGACCTAAAAACGCACGGGGGTTAGACGAAATCGCCAGAAGACATCCAGTATGCCGCCACCATCGCGAAACTCCGTCTCGGGACCAGAAACTCCGTTCTGGCACCTCGCTGGGACGGGGAATTGGAGGAGATTGATGTCTACGGGTGCTTCTATTCTTGTAGACAGTGTTGGGCCTCCAAGAGCAGAGGTTTGTAGAACAGCAGCAAGTTTCCCTTAAGTGGATCACCCAAGGTTTATCGATCTCAGGGAGGAAGAGGTCAAAGATATCCCTCTCATGCAACCCCGCAACCACAAAGCAAGAAGTCTCTTGTGTCCCCAACACACCTAATAGGTGCACTAGTTCGGCGAAGAGATAGTGAAATACAGGTGGTATGAATGAATATGAGCAAGTAGTAACGGCGTGTAGTTGATGGTGGTAATATGGTAGCAGTAGTAACGCAGTGAGTAGTAACGCAATAAAACGAGTAAACAAGCAGCGATAGCGATATTTAGGAACAAGGCCTAGGGATTAGACTTTCACTAGTGGACACTCTCAACATTAATCACATAACGAGAATAGATAAATGCATACTCTACACTCTCTTGTTGGATGATGAACACATTGCGTAGGATTACACGAACCCTCAATGCCGGAGTTAACAAGCTCCACAATTCAATGTTCATATTTAAATAAGCTTAGAGTGCAAGAAAGATCAACACGACTAAACCAAGTACTAACACAGCATGCACACTTTGTCACCTTCACACTATGTAGGAGGAATAGATCACATCAATACTATCATAGCAATAGTTAACTTCACAATCTACAAGAGATCATGATCATAGCATACGCCAAGTACTAACACGGATGCACACACTTGTCACCATTACACCGTGCGGGAGGAATAAACTACTTTAATAACATTGCTAGAGTAGCACATAGATAAATTGTGATACAAAACACATTGCAATCATAAAGAGATATAAATAAGCACTTCACTACGCCATTCATAACAGTGAGTAAGTATTCTGTGAAATATAGCCTAAGAGACCCACACGGTGCACACACTCGTCACCTTTACACACGTGGGACAAGGAGTCTCCGGAGATCACATAAGTAAAACTCACTTGACTAGCACAATGACATCTAGATTACAAGCATCATCATATGAATCTCAATCATGTAAGGCAGCTCATGAGATTATTGTATTGAAGTACATAGGAGAGAGATGAACCACATAGCTACCGGTACAGCCCCGAGCCTCGATGGAGAACTACTCCCTCCTCATGGGAGCAGCAGCGGTGATGAAGATGGCGGTGGAGATGGCAGCGATGTTGATGGAGAAGCCTTCCGGGGGCACTTCCCCGCTCAGGCAGCGTGCCGGAACAGAGACTCCTGTCCCCCAGATCTTGGCTTCGCGATGGCGGCGGCTCTGGAAGGTTTCTGTGGGTTTCGTCCTTCCTAATAAGGTTTTCGCGACGGAGGCTTTAAATAGGCGGAAGGGCAGCCTCGGAGGGGGCCTGGGGCCACCACACCATGCATAGGGCGGCGCGGCCCCCCCTCTGGCCGCGCCAGGGTGTGGTGTGGGGCCCCCAGGGCTTCCCTCTGGCGGCTCTCGGGTGTTCTGGATGGTTCCGGGAAAAATAGGAACCTGGGTCTTGATTTCGTCCGATTCCGAGAATATTTCGTTACTAGGATTTCGAAACCAAAAACAGCAGAAAACAGGAACTAGCACTTCGGCATCTTGTCAATAGGTTAGTTCCGGAAAACGCATAAATATGACATATAATGTGCATAAAACATGTAGATATCATCAATAATGTGGCATGGAACATAAGAAATTATCGATACGTCGGAGACGTATCAGCATCCCCAAGCTTAGTTCTGCTCGTCCCGAGCAAGTAAAACGATAACAAAGATAATTTTTGGAGTGACATGCCATCATAAACTTGATCATATTGTAAACATATGTAATGAATGCAGCGATCAAAACAATGGTAATGACATGAGTAAACATCTGAATCATAAAGCAAAGACTTTTCATGAATAGTACTTAAAGACAAGCATCAATAAGTCTTGCATAAGAGTTAACTCATAAAGCAATAATTCAAAGTAGAGGTATTGAAGCAACACAAAGGAAGATTAAGTTTCAGCGGTTGCTTTCAACTTGTAACATGTATATCTCATGGATAATTGTCAACATAGAGTAATATAACAAGTGCAATATGCAAGTATGTAGGAATCAATGCACAGTTCACACAAGTGTTTGCTTCTTGAGGCGGAGAGAGATAGGTGAACTGACTCAACATAAAAAGTAAAAAAGAATGGTCCTTCAAAGAGGAAAGCATCGATTGCTATATTTGTGCTAGAGCTTTTATTTTGAAAACATGAAACAATTTTGTCAACGGTTGTAATAAAGCATATGAGTTATGTAAATTATATCTTACAAGTTGCAAGCCTCATGCATAGTATACTAATAGTGCCCGCACCTTGTCCTAATTAGCTTGGACTACCGGATCTTTGCAATGCACATGTTTTAACCAAGTGTCACAATGGGGTACCTCCATGCCGCCTGTACAAAGGTCTAAGGAGAAAGCTCGCATCTTGGATTTCTCGCTTTTGATTATTCTCAACTTAGACATCCATACCGGGACAACATGGACAACAGATAATGGACTCCTCTTTAATGCATAAGAATGTGACAACAATTATTATTCTCATATGATATTGATGATATATGTCCAAAACTGAAACTTCCACCATGAATCATGGCTTTAGTTAGCGGCCCAATGCTCTTCTCTAACAATATGCATGCTCCAACCATTAAGGTGGTAGATCTCTCTTACTTCAGACAAGACGGACATGCATAGCAACTCACATGATATTCAACAAAGAATAGTTGATGGCGTCCCAGAAGCATGGTTATCGCACAACAAGCAACTTAATAAGAGATAAAGTGCATAAGTACATATTCAATATCACAATAGTTTTTAGGCTATTTGTCCCATGAGCTATATATTGCAAAGGTGAATGATGGAATTTTAAAGGTAGCACTCAAGCAATTTACTTTGGAATGGCGGAGAAATACCATGTAGTAGGTAGGTATGGTGGACACAAATGGCATAGTGGTTGGCTCAAGTATTTAGATGCATGAGAAGTATTCCCTCTCGATACAAGGTTTAGGCTAGCAAGGTTATTTGAAACAAACACAAGGATGAACGGTGCAGCAAAACTCACATAAAAGACATATTGTAAACATTATAAGAATCTACACCATCTTCCTTGTTGTTCAAAACTCAATACTAGATGTTATCTAGACTCTAGAGAAACCAAATATGCAAACCAAATTAGCAAGCTCTAAGTGTTTCTTCATTAATGGGTGCAAAGTATATGATGCAAGAGCTTAAACATGAGCACAACAATTGCCAAGTATCAAATTATCCAAGACATTTCAGAGTTACTACATGTAGTATTTTCCAATTCCAACCATATAACAATTTAACGAAGAAGAAACTTCGCCATGAATACTATGAGTAGAGCCTAAGGACATACTTGTCCATATGCTACAGCGGAGCGTGTCTCTCTCCCATAAAGTGAATGCTAGGATCCATTTTATTCAAACAAAACAAAAACAAAAACAAACCGACGCTCCAAGCAAAGTGCATAAGATGTGACGGAATAAAAATATAGTTTCGGGGGAGGAACCTCGATAATGTTGTCGATGAAGAAGGGGATGCCTTGGGCATCCCCAAGCTTAGACGCTTGAGTCTTCTTAGAATATGCAGGGGTGAACCACCGGGGCATCCCCAAGCTTAGAGCTTTCACTCTCCTTGATCATATTGTATCATACTCCTCTCTTGATCCTTGAAAACTTCCTCCACACCAAACTCGAAACAACTCATTAGAGGGTTAGTGCATAATAAAAATTCACATGTTCAGAGGTGACACAATCATTCTTAACACTTCTGGACATTGCATAAAGCTACTGGACATTAATGGATAAAAGAAATTCATCCAACATAGCAAAAGAGGCAATGCGAAATAAAAGGCAGAATCTGTCAAAACAGAACAGTCCGTAAAGATGGATTTTATTAGGGCACCAGACTTGCTCAAATGAAAATGCCCAAATTGAATGAAAGTTGCGTACATATCTGAGGATCATGCACGTAAATTGGCTTAATTTTCTGAGCTACCGACAGGGAGGTAGACCCAGATTCGTGACAGAAAAGAAATCTGGAACTGTGCAGTAATCCAAATCTAGTACTTACTTTACTATCAAAGACTTTACTTGGCACAACAAAACATAAAACTAAGATAAAGAGAGGTTGCTACAGTAGTAAACAACTTCCAAGACACAAATATAAAACAAAGTACTGTAGCAAAATAACACATGGGTTATCTCCCAAGAAGTTCTTTCTTTATAGCCGTTAAGATGGGCTCGACAGTTTTAATGATGCACTCGCAAGAAATAGTAGTTGAAGCAAAAGAGAGCATCAAAAGGCAAATTCAAAACAAATTTAAGTCTAACATGCTTCCTATGCATAGGAATCTTGTAAATAAACAAGTTCATGAAGAGCAAAGTAACAAGCATAGGAAGATAAAACAAGTGTAGCTTCAAAAATTTCAGCACATAGAGAGGCATTTTAGTAACATGAAAATTTCTACAACCATATTTTCCTCTCTCATAATAACTTTCAGTAGCAACATGATCAAACTCAACAATATAACTATCACATAAAGCATTCTTATCATGAGTCTCGTGCATAAAATTATTACTCTCCACATAAGCATAATCAATTTTATTAGTTGTAGTGGGAGCAAATTCAACAAAGTAGCTATCATTATTATTCTCATCAAGTGTAGGAGGCATAGTATAATCACAACAAAATTTACTCTCCATAGTAGGTGGTACTAAAAGACCAATATCATTATAATCATCATAAATACGAGGCAAAGTATCATCAAAGAAAATTTTCTCCTCAATGCTTGGGGGACTAAAAATATTATGCTCATCAAAGCCAGCTTCCCCAAGCTTAGAATTTTCCATATCATTAGCAACAATGGTGTTCAAAGCGTTCATACTAATATTACTACTAGCATGCAAATAAGATTCCATAGGTTTTTTAATTTTCGCATCAAACAATCCATGTTTTAAATCAGGAAATAGAATAAGAACCTCATTGTTGTCCATTATGCCCAACTAGTGTAAACAAGAAACAAAAAGATGCAATTGCAGGATCTAAAGGAAATAGCTTCGAGCACAAACACAATGGCGCCGTAAAAGTACTCGTTACACGGAACCGGAGTATGAGTGCCTTTTACCTTTCCTCCCGGCAACGGCGCCGTGAAAAGTGCTTGATGTCTACGGGTGCTTCTATTCTTGTAGACAGTGTTGGGCCTCCAAGAGCAGAGGTTTGTAGAACAGCGAGCAAGTTTCCCTTAAGTGGATCACCCAAGGTTTATCGATCTCGGGGAGGAAGAGGTCAAAGATATCCCTCTCATGCAACCCCGCAACCACAAAGCAAGAAGTCTCTTGTGTCCCCAACACACCTAATAGGTGCACTAGTTCGGCGAAGAGATAGTGAAATACAGGTGGTATGAATGAATATGAGCAGATAGTAACGGCGTGTAGTTGATGGTGGTAATATGGTAGCAGTAGTAACGCAGCGAGTAGTAACGCAAGTAAAACGAGTAAACAAGCAGCGATAGCGATATTTAGGAACAAGGCCTAGGGATTAGACTTTCACTAGTGGACACTCTCAACATTAATCACATAACAGAATAGATAAATGCATACTCTACACTCTCTTGTTGGATGATGGACACATTGCGTAGGATTACACGAACCCTCAATGCCGGAGTTAACAAGCTCCACAATTCAATGTTCATATTTAAATAACCTTAGAGTGCAAGAAAGATCAACACGACTAAACCAAGTACTAACACAGCATGCACACTGTCACCTTCACACTATGTAGGAGGAATAGATCACATCAATACTATCATAGCAATAGTTAACTTCACAATCTACAAGAGATCATGATCATAGCATACGCCAAGTACTAACACGGATGCACACACTCGTCACCATTACACCGTGCGGGAGGAATAAACTACTTTAATAACATTGCTAGAGTAGCACATAGATAAATTGTGATACAAAACACATTACAATCATAAAGAGATATAAATAAGCACTTCACTACGCCATTCATAACAGTGAGTAAGTATTCTGTGAAATATAGCCTAAGAGACCCACATGATGCACACACTGTCACCTTTACACACGTGGGACAAGGAGTCTCCGGAGATCACATAAGTAAAACTCACTTGACTAGCACAATGACATCTAGATTACAAGCATCATCATATGAATCTCAATCATGTAAGGCAACTCATGAGATTATTGTATTGAAGTACATAGGAGAGAGATGAACCACATAGCTACCGGTACAGCCCCGAGCCTCGATGGAGAACTACTCCCTCCTCATGGGAGCAGCAGCGGTGATGAAGATGGCGGTGGAGATGGCAGCGGTGTCGATGGAGAAGCCTTCCGGGGGCACTTCCCCGCTCCGGCAGCGTGCCGGAACAGAGAATCATGTCCCCCAGATCTTGGCTTCGCGATGGCGGCGGCTCTGGAAGGTTTCTGTGGGTTTCGTCCTTCCTAATAGGGTTTTCGCGACGGAGGCTTTAAATAGGCGGAAGGGCAGCCTCGGAGGGGGCCTGGGGCCACCACACAATAGGGCGGCGCGGCCCCCCCCTCTAGCCGCGCCAGGGTGTGGTGTGGGGCCCCCAGGGCTTCCCTCTGGCGGCTCTCGGGTGTTCTGGATGGTTCCGGGAAAAATAGGAACCTGGGTCTTGATTTCGTCCGATTCCGAGAATATTTCGTTACTAGGATTTCGAAACCAAAAACAGCAGAAAACAGGAACCGGCACTTCGGCATCTTGTCAATAGGTTAGTTCCGGAAAACGCATAAATATGACATATAATGTGCATAAAACATGTAGATATCATCAATAATGTGGCATGGAACATAAGAAATTATCGATACGTCAGAGACGTATCAGAGATCATCACCATCATCACCACCGACGCCTCTCCATCGACCAGCCATGTTTCCCCCATTCATGTGTGAGTAATGTGTGAGTAATTCCCCCGCTGTAGGCTGAAGGGGATGGTAGGGATTGGAAGAGATTGGTCATGTAATAGCATAAGATTGTTAGGGCATAGTTCCTAGTGTCCGTAATTGGTACTTTTATGATATTGTTGCAACTTGTTAGGCTTAATGCTTGTCACTAGGGCCCGAGTGCCATGATCTTAGATCTGAACATGTTATCAATTGATGATGATATTTATTGCTTTATGATCTTACCTGCAAGTTGTTTACACGTATTGTTGTCCGGAACCCGAGGCCCCAAAGTGACAGAAATTGGGACAACCGAAGGGGAAGGCGGTGATATGAGGATCACATGTGTTCACGGAGTGTTAATGCTTTGCTCCGGTTCTCTATTAAAAGGAGTGCCTTAATTTCCAGTAGATTCCCTAGAGGCCCGGCTGCCACCGGCTGGTAGGACAAAAGATGTTGTGCAAGTTTCTCATTGCGAGCACGTACGACTAAATATGGAACACATGCCTATTGATTGATTAGTACTTGGATACCGTTTTATTATTATCTGAAAATGCCCTGCTTTGATTGTTACATGAGTTTCTCTCATCCATGCAACGCCCGTTCATCCATCCCCGTGCCTACAGTATTTTAATCCTGTTGTTTACTATAATCGCTACTGCTGTCTTTGTTACTCTGTTGTTGTTATTTCACTACTGCTACTGCCATAAAACTGTTACTACTCGATAAACTCTTGCGAGCAAGTCTCGTTTCCAGTGTGCAGCTGAATTGACAACTCCGTTGTTAAGGCTTTCAAGTATTCTTTGTCTCCCCTTGTGTCGAATCAATAAATTGGGTTTTACTTCCCGCGAAGACTGTTGCGATCCCCTATACTTGTGGGTTATCAAGACTATTTTCTGGCGCCGTTGCCGGGGAGCATAGCTTTATTTGGAAGTTCACTTGGATTGATGTTGTTCGCTGCAAATTCTCCATCATGGGTAAACCTCGCGATACTAAAGTCGCCATATTACCATCCACTACAAGAAAAGGTACAACTCTGAGTACCTCTGCTGCTCTTGATTCACCATCTGTGATAAGTAAACTTGTTTCACCACCACAAGCTTCACATGCTTGGTACTTCGCTAGATCTAAAAATTCCTCTCATAATTTTGATGATGCTTACGCTGTGCTTGATAATGATGGTTCATTAGGATCTTTTCTAGATGCTACAATTGCTAGGTCTAGACAAATTGAAAATACTTGAAACTCCTAATGAAAATGCTGCTACACCTGTTAATTCACCCGAGTCTCGTTGAATACTCTAGCGATGATCTTGATGAAGATTATGTAGAACTTGATGATGATTTTATTGATAAATGCAATGCTGCTACTCGATGCAAGAAAAATTAAAAAGTTGCTTGCACAACATACTCGTTAGATATAAACTCGTCTCCTGATCCTAAATTTGCCACATCTCCTATAAACATTAAGGATAAGGATTATGATTTTTCTCTTCATTTGTCTCATATATCTATTGTGGAGAAAACACCTTTTTGTGGTACTGAAAAAGAAAGTGCTGTAGAACACATGATTGAGCTGTCTACTCTGAGTAGCTTGTTTTCCGATGATGTTAAGAAGCGTAATCATTTCGTTGCTAAAATTTTCCCTTTCTCATTAAAGGATGATGCTAAAACTTTGTATAATAGTTTGCCACCTGATTCTATTAATAGTCCAAAAGAATTGCTTGATGTTTTCTTCCGGAAATACTTTCCTGCTAGTGCTCAACATATTGCTTTGCAGAGAATTTATAATTTTGATCAGGAAGATGGAGAGAAATTGCCTGAGGCTTGGGCTATATTTTGCTCTCTTATTAGAGCTCGGCCTGAACATAATTTGGAAACGCATGATTTACTTGATATATTTTATAGTGGACTAACCATTGAGTCTAGGGCATACCTAGATAGTTGTGCTGGTTGTGTTTTCAGGAAAAGAACTCCAAACGACGCTAAGGAATTATTGGCGAGAATAGATCGGAATCATGATGATTGTTCTACACCTGAACCAACCTCGACACCGATATTGAAGAAGAGGGGGATAATTAAATTAAATGATGAAGATATGAGGGAAGCCAAGAAGTCTCTTAAGGAGAAAGGTATTAAATCCGAAGATGTGAAGAATTTACCTCCCATAGAAGATTTATGCAAGATAACTCCCCCTTCATCCATGATTGAGGTACACTCTCTTGAACGCTTTACTAGAGAAGATATTCCGTATTCAAAACCTCCTGCTCAATGCTTAGATGAGTTTGATAATTATATTGTTAAGCAAAATAATTTCAATATGAGAGTAGAGAATCATTTAATGGAAAATTCTCAAGCTATTAGTTAATTGCATGGTATTGTGGAGAGAACCTCCAATGATGTTAACATACTTGTTAAACATTTTCATATGGTTCAAACCCAAATTGATCAACTCACTAAAGTGCAAAATGACTTGTTAAAAAATAATTCTAAAGAAAAACATGCTTATGAAGTAACAACTAGAGGCGGTGTCTCTACCCAGGATCCTCTATATCCTGAAGGGCATCCCAAAAGAGTTGAACAAGATTCTCAACGAACTGAAACTAGTGCTCCATCTAAGAAAAAGAAAAAGAAACATAAAACTGCTGTAGAATCCTCTGAGCCTGTTAATGATCCTAATAGTATTTCTATTTCTGATGCTAAAACTGAAAGTGGTAATGAACATGATAAAGATAACGATAAGAATGATGTTTCTGATAAAGAAGAGGTTGAAGATGAACCTGCAAAGCAAAATAAAAATAAAAAGTATACTAAAGAAGATTTTATTGCTAAGAAACATGGTAATGAAAGAGAACCTTGGGTTCAAAAGCAAATGCCTTTTCCTGCTAAGAAACTAAAATCAAAGGAAGAAGAACACTATAATAAATTTTGTGATTGGATGAAACCTTTATTCCTGCAAATCCCTTTGGTCGATGCTATTAAATTGCCTCCTTATTCAAAGTATATGAAAGATATTGTCTCTAACAAAAGGAAAATTCCCAATGAGGAGATTTCCACTATGCTAGCTAATTACTCTTTCAATGGTAAGGTTCCAAAGAAGCTTGGCGACCCGAGTATACCGACTATTCCTTGTTCTATTAAGAATAATTATGTTAGAACTGCTCTATGTGATTTGGGAGCGGGTGTTAGTGTTATGCCTTTTTATCTTTATAAGAGACTTTATTTAGATAAGTTGATACCAACTGATATATCTTTGCAAATGGCTGATAAATCTACTTGCTATTCTGTTGGTATATGTGAGGATGTTCCTGTTCAAGTTACTAATAACCGCTTGATATTAACTGATTTTGTTGTGTTGGAAATGCCTCGAAGATGATAATATGTCTATTATTCTTGGGAGACCTTTTCTTAACACCGCAGGGGCTGTTATTGATTGCAATAAAGGAAAAGTTACTTTCAATGTTGATGACAAGGAGCATACCGTTTATTTTCCCAAGAGGATTGAGAAAGCATGTGGAGTTAATACAATTTCTAATGTGAGAACTATCAAAGTGGGAACTATTGATTGTCCTATATATGAGCCTGAAGAAGAATATCAAACTCTTGTGATTGGATCCATATCAATACAATACAAGGTAACATGATTGATTTGAGGTTTAATTCTTCTTATGCCATGTAAAATTTATTTGGTGGCAAGACTTGATCAACCTTGTTAACAAATTCATTTTATATGCATAGAGGAACTAAACAACATCTCTTTCTTCTTCCACTTGTTCTACTTGCTGTAGCACTTTTGTTTTGCAAAGTTCTTTAGTTAATTAGAGATTTCAAAATCTTTTTCTGCCCAGTAATAATAAATTTAACACCCAGAAATGTGCATTTTTCAAAGTTTTAAAAAATTCACAAAAATTATACCATTGGTCCTATTTTTCGACGAGGCACCTGGGAACACCTGGGGATGACCAGTGGGGCACCCCAGGGTGGCACCCCACAGGCCGGCGCGGCCTGGAAGGGGGGGCGCCACCCTGTTGTGTGGGCCCCTCCTTGCCCCACTTCTTCATCTCTTTCACTCATTGCACTCTCTCTCCCGAAAAAACTCGGACTCATTTTCTCTCACTCGCGTTTCTGCTCAAGAGCTCAAGATTTCTCGATCTCTTTGCTCAGCCCAGATTTCTGTCTGAAATTTGGCACATTTACTCTCCGGTAGGTGACTCCTCCGATTATCCAAATAGAATTTTTTTTGGTTGAGTATATCTTGAATATTTTGCTGCTGTAGGTAACATGTTTTAGTGAGCTTGCATGCTTGTTCTAAGTGGTAAAAACTAGTTTTGATGCATGATTAGTATTCTAGCAAGTTCCTATGGTAGTTTCCCTCAAATGTATGTCACCAAATCAAATTTTATATTGTTTGTTGAAAAATTTCAGAAAATGGAAAGGAGTAGGCACCAACTCAACCAACAAGAATTGGAGGTGCAACAGGTTATGAGAGTTCACCGCGAAGGAGTATACCCCTCTTACTACCCGTGCGTTGATTTTATGAGAAGTGCGGGAATCTTGCGAGATGTTCAGAATCTAATTTCTCGTGCAGGGTTGGATGATTTTATTGTTGGTGAACCGTGCCAATATGCAAAATTGACTATGTCTGTAGTGCAGGATTTTGAATTCAATTGGTCGCAAACTAACCCCATGGTTTGGTACAAAATTTATAATAAAACTGTCAACTTGCCATTCAATGATTTTTGTGCAGCAATTAGAGTGCCGCAATGGGGATCATGTGAGAAGATAAGGGGATCGCCGCAAGAGCTCTTGAACCTCTTCAAGATGATTTGTCATGGAAGAAGCTTCTCAGAGGATGGTGGTAAAATCAGTAGCATTCAACTCCCAGCTATTCGCTACTTTGCTTATTTCATTACTAAGTGCGTTCTTGCTAGAAAGAATGCAAGTAAATTATCTATCCAGGATTTAGCTTTTCTAGCTGCTGCATTGCAAGGTAATAAGACCTATAATTTGGGTGCTTTGATAGCCTATAGACTTGCTACTAACCGTGAGAAGGGGGGAATTTGTGGAGGTCTCATCGCCTCCCGTTTATTAGTTATGCATGGTGTAGAACCTCACCATCTTGATATTCAGTTTCCCATAGAGAAACTTGACATTGTATCCATGATTAAACATGAATTTGTTTCTGATTCATCTAATTTGGGTAACATGTCTTACAAGATAACATTTTACAAGAAAACTTGGAGAACAACTAAGAAAACGGAAAAACTAGTAGGATTGGCTGCACATGTTTTATTTAACCTTGATTCTTGGGAGGATTGGTCAGTCACGGAAGGTGCACTGAATGCATACATAGAGGGAGGAGGCCATCATACAAGAGGCAACATGGAGGAGGCCGAGGAACGCCTCGACTCGTCATCCGATGCAGCAAGTTCTTCGCATCGACAAGTTGGGCATGAGGAGCCTTCACGCTTTTCTTCTGCATCGGGACCTTATTATGATTACGCCATGTATGATCCACCGGCGTGGAACCCTGAGCCTCGGCGGGTTGATCTCCACTTAGGCCAAAAGCCTAAGCTTGAGGGGAGGTATACCGGCATCAAGCATTCTTTGCATATTATGATTGCTGGATACTTGTACATACTTGTTTAGTTTCTTAGAGTGGTTTTCTAATGAGAGGGAGATGATATTTGGGGAAGTGCTATCTAAAAACAGATTCTGGGCTGTTACCAAAAAAAATTCTTGTGCGCAGCCAGAACGTCATTTTGAGCTGCAATTTTTTTGTGCATATTCCCCAGGTTGTTTTCTAACTTTCATTAGTTGAACACTTTTCGAGCTGAGCAGCGGAAGAATTTCTTAAAAATCGATTACTGTACTGCTGTCAAGTTTTGGTAGATTTCTGCCATCTTGCTTTTCTGTGTTTCTTTTAGTTTTCATTTTCTTGTTTTTGCTTGTTTCTTTCCTAAAACACAAAAAGACCAAAAATATTTCTGTTGATTCTCTTACCATTTGTTTACTTTGGTTTCTTACTTTATTTTGCTTTTTTTTTGCGAATCTACTTTTATTTTGCTTTGTTTGCTATCGTTGGTTTGCTATAAGAAAACCCAAAAAGATTTTGCTTTGTTTGCTTGTTTCCTTTTGTTCTTGTTTCTAATTCGAAAACACCAAAAATATTTTCTGTTCTTCTTTGGTTTTGTAAAGTTCATTATGAGTTCAATGGTCTTCGGTGGCTGGAGCGTGGTTTTCATTCCATATTATTCAAGCTACACAAGTGAAAAGGCAATAATGACGATCTACGACAATCCGATTATGGTGAGAGGCTGGTATGAACTCTATTTGTTTTCATTTTTGTACATATACTCATCCATGTGAGCATGCTTAGTTGGTTCATGTGAGGTATATGTCATTTAAGAAAGTCTAGTAGTTCATGATCTCTCATGTTTAGCTCCAATTTATTAATATGAGTAGCATGTCATAAATATTTTCTTGCATTGTTTTATTCATGGATAGATATGACATTGTGGTATCCTCCTCTGAATAATTCATTTGAATCAACTTGGCACATGCTCACGCATGCATATGACTGAACAAAAGTCAATTAAGCCTCGATGATTTACTTCACCTCGGAGTTCTTGTATCACTTTTATGCCTCCGTTAATTTATTTTGTCGCAAGTATGATTATGACAATTACTGCTCTCTTGATTGTCGCTTCCCAGTCTATTGCTAGCCTTCACTTGTACTGAGCGGGAACGCTGCTCGTGCTTCCAAACCCCTGAAAACCAAGTTATTCCAAAGTGTCCACCATAAATACCTATGCATGGCATTTCAAACCATTCCAAATAAATTCTCATGTGCTACCTTTAAAACCTTCAAAATGCTTCTCAATTTGTGTTTATGTTTTATAGCTCATGAGGAAGTATGTGGTGTTTATCTTTCAATCTTGTCATTTACTCCGGACGGACTTTCACCAATGGACTAGTGGCACATCCGCTTATCCAATAATTTTGCAAAAAGAGTCGGCAACGGGGTTCCCAGCCCCAATTAATTAACTTTCATAAATTTACAAATAGACACTCCTCCATGGTATGTGATTGTTGGTCGGCACCCGAGGATTCGGTTAGCCATGGCTTGAGAAAGCAAAGGTGGGGAGGAGTGTCATCTAAATAAAACTAAAATAAAAAGGCACTCCTTCATGGTATGAGATTGTTGGCAGGCACCCGAGGATTCGGTTAGCCATGGTTTGTGAAAGCAAGGTTGGAAGGAGTGCCACCCAACAAAAAAATTCATGGGAGCCGCTCTTGAAGTCTGGTTGATGAGGTAGTTAGAGTACCCATTACCATTCGTTGACAACAACAAACACCTCTCAAAATAATTTTACTCCTGTTTTACAAATGAAAAGCTCTAGCACATGTTAATCCTCGCTTCCCTCTGCGAAGGGTCAATCTTTTACTTTTACATTGAGTCTCCATCCTTTCTTTGAGTACTTTCGTGAGAGCACAGCTGTCATTCTTAGTATAATATGCTTGTCCCAAAATGTGATTAATTGTGGTATAACTTTGATGCTTTTATCTTTGATAACCTCTACTTCCAGTCTTCCCATGAACTTCAAAGGTGCCCAAGCATTTATGTTTTGTTGTACAAACACGGGCAAGCGAGATACCACTTTATCATATCCTTCTATGAACATTGAAATCCTGCTTATAGACATGATTCATGATGCTCATTATTAATTTGTTGGTACCTTTTCCATGATTGACATAGCTATTAGATGATTTTATTTGCATGTATCTTATTATGAATTGCTTAAGTACTTGCCATATCATGAGAATATTTACATCATATGAACAAATGTGTTCGTGAAAGTCTTTTATCGCACTTAGTTGTTAACTGAATTGCTTGAGGACAAGCAATAAGCTAAGCTTGGGGGGAGTTGATACGTCCAAAACGTATCTACTTTCCCGAACACTTTTGCTATTGTTTTGCCTCTAATTTGTGTATTTTGGATGCAACTAACACGGACTAACGCTGTTTTCAGTAGAACTGCTCTGGTGTCTCGTTTTTGTGCAGAAATCCAACTTTCAGGAAAATCCTCGGAATTTATGCGAAAGGTCCTATTTTCCCAGAATACTGACGGAGCCAGAAGGGCAAGCCGGTGGGGGCCCGAGGCCCCCACACACTAGGCCGGCGCGGCCCAGGAGGGGGGCGCGCCGCCCTACTGTGTGGCCGCCTCGGCTGGCCCCCGACACCCTCCTTTGGACTACTTAACGCCTTCGACCTAAAAACGCACGAGGGTTAGACGAAATCGCCAGAAGACATCCAGTACGCCGCCACCATCGCGAAACTCCGTCTCGGGACCAGAAACTCCGTTCTGGCACCTCGCCGGGACGGGGAATTGGAGGAGATCATCGCCATCATCACCACCGACGCCTCTCCATCGACCAGCCATGTTTCCCCCATCCATGTGTGAGTAAATCCCCCGCTGTAGGCTGAAGGGGATGGTAGGGATTGGATGAGATTGGTCATGTAATAGCATAAGATTGTTAGGGCATAGTGCCTAGTGTCCGTAATTGGTACTTTTATGATATTGTTGCAACTTGTTATGCTTAATGCTTGTCACTAGGGCCCGAGTGCCATGATCTCAGATCTGAACATGTTATCAATTCATGATGATATTCATTGCTTTATGATCTTACCTGCAACTTGTATACACGTATTGTTGTCCGGAACCCGAGGCCCCAAAGTGACATAAATTGGGACAACCGAAGGGGAAGGCGGTGATATGAGGATCACATGTGTTCACGGAGTGTTAATGCTTTGCTCCGGTGCTCTATTAAAAGGAGTGCCTTAATTTCCGATAGATTCCCTAGAGGCCCGGCTGCCACCGGCTGGTAGGACAAAAGATGTTGTGCAAGTTTCTCATTGCGAGCACGTACGACTAAATATGGAACACATGCCTATTGATTGATTAGTACTTGGATACCGTTTTATTATTATCTGCAAATGCACTGCTTTGATTGTTACATGAGTTTCTCTCATCCATGCAACGCCCATTCATCCATCCCTGTGCCTACAGTATTTTAATCCTGTTGTTTACTATAATCGCTACTGCTGTCTTTATTACTCTGTTGCTGTTATTTCACTACGCTATCGCTATAAAAGCGTTACTACTCGATAAACTCTTGCGAGCAAGTCTGTTTCCAGTGCAGCTGAATTGACAACTCCGCTGTTAAGGCTTTCAAGTATTCTTTGTCTCCCCTTGTGTCGAATCAATAAATTGGGTTTTACTTCCCGTGAAGACTATTGCGATCCCCTATACTTGTGGGTTATCAGTATTCAAATGCAAATTACTTATATGCACACATGTAGGGGGAGTGCCTCTATGTTTTGCCATCATGCTTGTCTCTATAGTGATTATCTTGCAAATCCGTATATTGTCATCAAACACCAAAAAGGGGGAGATTGAAAGAACATCTCTCATATTATGTTTTGTGTGTTTGATGTCAATGTATGAGATACACTAATGTTTGTTTAAGTGGTACAGGGATTATATAGATACATTTTTATGTGTGTTGGATGTGGTCAGTTCTGTCAAAAAGATGCAGCAAAAAGATCATCAGGCCGGATAATCCGGGCCGGATATTTCCAAAATATCCGGCCCCCGGTTTTTCGGCTAAGGACTTGAGGTTTTGCGACTCAGTATAGGGGCCGGACATTTGCCCGGATATTGTCCCGGTTTTGTCCCAAGGCCGGATTATCCGGGCCGGACATTTCGGAAATATCTGGCCCCCTCGAAAATGGCTAAGGATCTGAAGAAAAGCAAGTCTGGTTAGAGGCCGGATTTTTGGCCGGACATTCTCCCGGTTTTGTACCTGAGGCCGGATTATCCGGGGGGGGCGGATTATCCGGCCCTTACTTAGGCCGGAATATCCGGCCCCCCGGAAGCCCCAACGGCTGGATTTTGGGGAGGGGTATTTATACCCCTCTTCTTCTTCCTTCCTCTTTTGCTCAATCATTGCAAGAAAAATCTGCCAAGCTTCACCACCATTAGAGCCAACTCAAGAACACAAGATTTGCAAGATCTCCTTCCTCCCCCAACCAAAGCTCTTGATCTTTGGAGATTCGAAGGAGAAGACACCGATCTACATCCTCACCGAAGCGTTTTTCATTTTCCCCTCATTTGTTTGAGGGATCTCATGCTAGTGTTCCTCTTTGGATCCCTAGTTGATTTGTGTTGATGTATTGTTGTTGATTGTTGTGTTGTTACAGATTTGGGAGCCTCCAATTCGGTTGTGGATGTGTGCCCCAAGAACTTTGTAAAGGCCCGGTTTCCGCCTCGAGGAAATCCCTTAGTGGAAGTGGGCTAGGCCTTCGTGGCGTTGCTCACGGGAGATCTGAGTGAAGCCTTCGTGGCTGTTGGTTTGGCTTGCGTAGCAACCACACTCCTCCAAACGTAGACGTACCTTCTTGCAAAGGAAGGGAACTACGGGAATCATCTCCGTGTCATCACGTGCTCCACTCTCGGTTACCTCTATCCTATTCTATCTCCTATATATTGCGTAGCTATATCTTGCTTAGTTGATAACCTTGTCATATAGGGAAATTCACTTAGTTGCATATCTAGAGAATTTACCTTTGTGTCAAGCCTAAATTGAAAAAGAACTAAAAATTGGTTAGCACCTATTCACCCCCCCTCTAGGTGCGGCATACGATCCTTTCAGCTGGCCTTGGTGCTGGATGCCGGCGGTTGGACGACGGTGGCACGGCGAACTAGCGGCGGCATGGGTCCAATTTGGGTCCGATCTGGGCCTACAGGGCCTGGTCGCTGCTTTGCCTTCCATGGCCTGCTGCGAGGACAACCTTGGCCGTGTCGTTCGAGCGACCATGGGTAGCGACACCGGATTCATGGACGGGGTACGCAACTGCTGCCGAGTCTTCTTATCTGCGGCCGCCATGGGCTTGGCGGAGACGACTTAGCGAGGCGATGATCGATTTCTGAACCTCCTTCGTCGTCGTCGGGCGGCGGATGGAGGCGTGGGGGCTGTTTCGTCCGCGTCAAAGAATAAATGTGGTGGTTCTACGATTCTTCTCGCACCAAGTTTGAAGATCTGTTGGATGCTTGTTCCCACCAGTTTGGGTGGATTGTCGGGTTTCGGAAGGCCCTGCTGGCGAAATTCATTGAGCGATAAATGCCTGAAGATTGCTGGATTTGGTGGTTTCGGTCGTTCGCACCCATGTTTTTTTATCTGACCGTTTGGCTTCACAGGGAGCGCTTCGAAGCTCTGCTGGCTGTTAATATCATGGAGTTCGTTTTCTTTCCATGGTGCTAGCGGAGAAGGTCATCAAGCCAAGATCGGTGGAATAGCTATGATGGTCGGATCTTGGTGGTGAGGTGGAATTGGCTTGGTGCTTCGTGACTTGAAACAAGCAGCTGGTATGTGGGGGCGATCGCACAGGAGAAGTTCAGAGTCTTATCTTTCAGGGTGAAAGCCCAATGTCTGGCCTTAATTGGTTGTGCCTGGCAATATTCTTGTTGAATGCATTGTTTTGAGAGAGATGACTTTCTTCAGGGTGAAAACCTAAGATCTATGATCGGGCGACGACAACGTTTGTGCACTGTTTCCTTATTGGAGGCGTCGCTTATGGTGAAGCTGATCTTTTGGTGTTGTCTTGGTGGTGTTAGAGCATCTCCAGTCGCGTCCCTCAAAAAGCGTCCGGCACAAATGATTTGGGGCACGTTTGGGACCGCGCCGGACAAAAAGAGACCAAAAATCTGTACAAAAAAAGAGACCCTTCCCAGCCGCGTCCCTCAAACAGCGTCCGGATGCATGCATTTTAATAGAGGGAACCACCCCATGTGGGAAAAGTAGGTGAGAGAAAGTGTGGGGAAAGAGACTAGCATGTGGGGACTAGGGGCTGCATGCATGCATGTGGACCGGACACAAAATGAGGCGCTAATTAGCTTTGGGGGACGCGACTGGACAACTTTTTTCTCCATTTCTTGTCCGCGGTTCCCCAAACCTCATTTGGGGGACGCGACTGGAGATGCTCTTAGTGTTGCTGTTTCAAGTTATGAATCTCTGTAGCGGGACCCTTTTTTTGTAATTCTTTTCTCTTTTTTGGCTGTGTGCATCCTTTATGCCATTAGGGTATGATGTTGTTGCAGAGGCTGAGTGTAATTGGTATCTCCGCGATATTAATATATGCTCTTTATCGGAAAAAAATTGTCGTCCTTGTAATCCGGTAACAGAAAAAAAAATTACTCCGCGGTAGTCGATGCAGAGGCTGAAGCTATATATGCTTCCCATTTGAAAGCAAAAAAAAAAAATACTGTAGTAATGTGTCAAAGTGGCAATACATACCATGACATCTCATTATGAATGCCACTCCATTCCATAGGGAAACATGTACATCCCCAAACTAATCAAGCAGGATTGATCATTCTTCGCCGGGTCAAAAGGCCACCCTACTCTCCCCCAACCAAACCGAACCAAACCAAACCATTCAGTCCCTTGATTGATGCCGATGACAACTGAAGCAACCACTCCTACAAATTCCCACTATTATTAGCCCCTCCAGCCAATCCAGTCAACGCGTTCAAGCGCCGTTGGCCACGCGCAATGGTGAAGACGTCGTGGAGCGCACTGCTCGGCCTCGGCTGCTTCAGCTCGCACCATGGCGACGACTCCGGCCGGCCGCCCAAACCGGCGCCGCTACCAGACGATGACGTCGACGGCCCGATGAAGACGGCCGGCAGCGGCATGATGCCGTCGCCGGAGGACCTGTCCATGTCGTTGGCGGGGTCCGGCGTGGAGGCGTTCACGGTGGATGAGCTCCGGACGGCGACGCGGGACTTCTCCACCAGCAACTTCGTCGGCGAGGGTGGCTTCGGCCCGGTCTACAAGGGCTACGTCGACGAGCGGCTCAAGCCCGGCGTGCGCGCGCAGGCAGTCGCCGTCAAGCTGCTCGACCTCGAGGGCTCGCAGGGGCACAAGGAGTGGCTGGTAAATTCACTACTACTTCCATACTACTCAGTTCTACTTGTCTACTTGTGTACATGCAGTACTACACAATTACAATTCTACTTATGTACATGGAGTACTACACAATTACTCACCCGTCTTACTAAATGCAATTTTGTTTTGAGGTACAAACGCGATATTGCTCGTGGACTAATTTAGAGTTTCCCAACGCCCGTCAAACGTGGTCTTCCATGTGGTGTCGTGAAAGTGATAAAATTCCACGAAAGAGATAACTTCCTTTTGATTTTTTTCTCCTTCAATTTAGTGATATATTTGCACGAGATATAAGTTTCTATCCTCTTTTCAAAATCGTAAATTTCTGTTTTTTTTCTTGAAACATAGTACATATACATACACTTACAAATACGTACATATACTCACAACTATAAACGCACACACATTCTACCTTTATGAGCACCTTCAAAAGACTGCGTCTAAGAAACTAACTCAGCGGGTCTCGACGAAATCACCACTGGTGCCTCGCCATCGACAGGACTGTCACGTCCCACTAAAATAATATTAAGCCTTCATTAGACACCAAAGTTTTAAAACCTTGAATTTAAAGTTTTAAAGTGGAGATTGCTAGGCCCAGTGGAGAACAGCAAGCCTTGCATCATGTTGGTGTATACTAATAGTTCCTATTTTTCCGCAATGTTCCTTCCATAATCCAGATTTTCAGGACACTAATTGACTTGGCTTTTGGGCATATCCTAATTCAAACTCCTCAAAGCTGGACAGAATAAATTTTACTTCCTCCCTTTCATTTCATGAAAATTATTTTAAATTTGTTAAAATTTAAATGTATTAGAATCCAATGTAATTATTTTATGTAACGAACGAAGTAGTGCACAGAAGCAGGGGTTAGCAGCTGTTTGCCGTAGCTACGAAATTCAGGCCGCATGGTATTGCTTTGACCTAAATGTGGACACAAGATTACCTCTTGCAAAAAAAAAAATGGACACATGATTTTGTCCTAATGGTGCAGGCTGAAGTCGTTCTTCTGGGACAACTAAGGCATCCTCACCTCGTCAAGCTGATCGGATACTGCTACGAGGATGAGCACAGACTCCTCGTCTACGAGTTCATGGCAAGAGGCAGTCTCGAGAAGCATCTTTTCAAGAGTAAGTCCAATTCTACGGAATCTTACTTCGTATTATAACCGCTTAATTCATAAGTTCTCTAAAATTAATAATAATGATACTTGAGAACTAGCTATTAATTTGTTCATGTTTAATCAAAGATTAAAGCTGAAATCACGTTTAGTTCTCCATTCGTTGCTTCTAATGGCAATGCTTCTGTCGTTGGGAAACTGCAGAGTACTCTGCGTCGTTGCCGTGGTCAACACGGCTGAAGATCGCCATTGGAGCCGCCAAAGGTTTGGCCTTCCTCCATGACGCCACCAAGCCCGTCATCTATCGTGACTTCAAGACCTCCAACATACTGCTTGACACGGTACGTACGTGATTAATCGATTATACGTGCAAGCTACGACTGTAACTAAACTACGACCATAAGGAAATCGCCTTGCATCACTTTGACACAAGAAAATCAATAAAAGCTTCTACCTAAGAATAAAAAAGTGAATATGGGGACATACTATCACAAAGAATGCAACGTTTCTAAGAAGTGCCAAATGACTTGTATAATTTTGTAGAATTACAATGCGAAGCTTTCTGATTTTGGTCTAGCCAAGGATGGGCCCGACGGAGAAGAGACACATGTCTCCACACGAGTCATAGGTACACAAGGCTACGCTGCACCAGAGTACATCATGACCGGTACATATATCTGATGAAACTATGTATAATTTGTGTATGTCTAAGATTCATATAAAACCACCTTCAAAACTAAAAGGGTGCATAATTCCTTGAAACATGTTTTTTTGCTAGGTCATCTTACAACGAAGAGCGATGTGTATAGCTTTGGTGTGGTGTTGTTGGAGCTCCTGACGGGGCGGAAGGTGGTTGACAAGAACCGGCCACCCCGAGAGCAAAGCCTCATCGAGTGGGCACAGCCGTACTTATTGCACGACTCCTCACGCCGACTAGACCGCGCCATCGACAAGAGCCTAGATGGACAATACTCGCGTCTAGCTGTCCAGAAGGCCGCAGCTATGGCGTATCAGTGCCTAAGTGTCAGCCCAAAGTCGCGGCCACTGATGTCGGTCGTCGTGGAGGCTCTGGAGTTGTTGCTCGCCATGGACGATGTCGCCATCGAACCGTTCGTCTACATTGTGCCATCGGAGAACAAATGACTTTTAACGATGATGTGTAACATACCATCAGATACAGTTTATATAATTAGTCTATGCATGTTAACTTCATTAAGTGTTGGGTATCCTCCTCATGTGGGCTGTGAGAAGTGGCCTTATCAACCCTTCGAGGTGGTCCAAATAGGTGCAAGAGCTCACTCCTCATTGGGATATGACCGAGGATCATTTTGTACATTGCACATGAGAGGAGAGAGAGAGAGAGAGGATAAGCCTCCCACCTAGTCGTCATTAGATGAAGTGACGAAAATTCATGTTATTAGACTAGAAAAGAAAAACAAAAAAAAATGAAGGAGAAGCTCAAATCAATTACTGGGCGCTTCCCATAAGGTTGTCAAGACGATATCTCCTTCTAGCTGTAGTTCCACCGTATTTGGTGAGATTGCTTCTATCTCTAAGTCTTGTGTTCCAAATCTTGTTGTTGGCACCCAAAATCCATGTATATATTGATGTATGATATCCTCTAATGCTCTCTAGAGAAGAACAAGTTATATCCCCAATTAATAATAGTGGAAGAAGATTTGGTTGACTTCAGCCCGTGGTTTTTTCTCCCAAGTTGAGAAGTTTTTCACGTAAAAAGGATTGATGTCAATTGATTTACTACTTCTGCAGCTATCGTGAGAACTTCTCTCCCTACCTAAGACATCCCCTATGGCAGGTTATTCACCGGAGAAAAAATGACTATTAATGATGACGTGTAACATCCCATCGGTTACACTTTATACGTGTCTATGCATATTAATTAACTGAAATTAAGCATACAATAATTTTAGAAAAATAAATAAAATAATATTACTAACTTATTCATTGTATTCATCCACTAGGTGCAGTAATTTCACCCTTCTGTCAAAATCTGTTATTTATCTCCATATATGGTAAATCTAGAACTACCCAAAATAACACCACTTTTTTGAAAAACTTAACACGTAAACAATGTATCTATTGGTGAATAGAGAAGTGAATTTACTACTGGGAGAGGTAAAGAGCCAGTTGTCATCATCTACCGAGCGGCCTTTACCTGGCGCCGCCCGGCAGAGGCAGAGTCAGTCGCGGTGAGGGGAGATGGGGATGGTGGTGACTAGGGTTTTCCTGAGCACCCCCTGCCCACAGCGACATGGACTGGCAACATAACCATATCTTTAATATTCCAAAAATGCCAATGATAAACATTTCTGGTATATATTTATGACAAGTTTTGACGAATAGAGATGTTCTGAGTGACATTTGTCGTTGTGGCTATGTTTGCTGGACATTTGCATCTCTGATGCAGGGATGATGAAGCTTCCAATTTCTTACAAAAAGAGATATTTCCGTCAGTATGTGGTGTTTCAAAACTCATGAAGCTGAATAGTCACTTGTCAAGCTCACATAGATTAGCTCTGCTCAAGCACAGCCATGGCAACTTCGATTCAGAATCTAATGCCTCGCCGAACAAAATTCAAAGTTCACCACTCAACAAATTCCAAGAAGAATTTCCTGATTTTTTTCTTGCTACCAGGCTACTTGACCTCATTCCAGAGTTCAGGCCTTCTGTTTGAGACCAACTGGGTTCTGAACTTCTGCTAACTGGTAATACTCACAACTGCCATCAATGGATTTGCATGCAATGCTTATCTGATGAAAATAGTCCAAACAAAACATGTTGATGCAAACATACAGTTCCAGTTAACCTCATAACCAGAGAAATCAAATCAAATCATGTTATTCTGCATTAGTTCACGAGCACCAGGATGGGCATAAATTACACATTTCAATCAAACAATCGACCCATTTCAGTTCGGGTGCTTCCAGGCATCAACTAGAAAAAAGAAATAGAAACCTCACATGTTATTAGCACACGAGCTTCTCGCCAGGCAACTAGTAACTAAAGGGAAAGTGAAGTTCGGTGAGTGACCGGCACTAGGAAGAAAGAACTCAAGGTTTGCAGTTGGGAGCTTCACGCAGATTCTCTTTGTGAAGCCATCGGCAAATTACATCAAGCTATCTATCTTTCATCTTCTCCTGAACATGACTAAAACATCATGAAGACTTGAACTTGCTGTCCTCACATCTTCCATGTATACGCGACAGGACTGCGAACGACATGTTCATTACCCACCCATGATATCCAACCAAAATCTGGTTTTGCGTGGCTTGGGCTAGCCTTCGATTCAAAGGTGACGTAGTACCTCTGCTTTTGCCCCACCTTCTTGAATAAAAGTTTTGATGGTGTAACTGTAACACTAACAGATGCAGGGCTGCTGACCTTCACATTGTAAACCGACATTGCTGGACCAACATTGGTTAGCTCCCTCCTATACCTCATAACGTGCTTTGGTTTCTTCTTGAAAACGACTGAAAATGATGGATAGTTGAGATCACCTGGACGGGATTTTCGTGGACATGAGATGTTGGACATCTTGGTTATTACTCGGATATGTGTCTCACTGTAGTCCAGAGAGCAGAGGAAGACAACATAGTCGTTGGTAGAGATGTCATATACAAGGCCCGGAGAGAGCGCTTTCTGTGGGTTGACATGGCCCGCACCGAAAGCAAATGGGGTTGCAGGTAAGCTTCCTGCAGCATCCCGAAGGGAGGAGTTTGTGTTGTCGACAATGTATGAGGTGGTCATCAGTGCCGACTTGATGGCGGCAGGGCTCCAGTTAGGGTGTGCGGCTTTGAGGAGTGCAGCAACTCCACTAATGTGAGGGCAAGACATCGATGTCCCTGCATGAATCAAAAGCGTTGATCAAGATCAAATAAATAACAGGTCTTTATATAGTAACCATATCATCATTACTGAAGAACATAACCATATTGCTGAGACATATCAGTTCCAGGCTTTCTGCTTAGCTGATATCAGCGTGTAACACTATATAATGAACTACATGTACCATATGACATACGGATTATTTAAGCACTAGCATGCTACAATAAAATACCCCCTCCGTCCAATGATATAAGATTTTACCAATATAGAGTACATTGGTTATATTATGGAACGATGGGAGTAGTAAAGTAGAAAAAAATGAGCAGCATTGGAACATAAATTGCATTTACTTATACAAGTTTTTTGTCCCCAGAATTCAACAGCACCTCCAAAGTTATCCTATAAAAGAAGTCTGTAAAAAAAGTCAACATCCACATCAAGCATATATCACTGGCGATGCAACACACAGCATTAAAATTCAGAATCGAACAGCTGAGCCAGAAGAGAAAAACTGAAGCAGCAACTGAGAGGAAACATTCCGCAACTAGTTGCATTATTCAGACTACTATTCAATGATATCTCACGAAACTCGAGTGTGGATAATGAAACCGCTACCAATTTCACAAGATCTGGGATACCATGTTAGAAGTAGACTCAAACCAGGAGTATCTCTTGGGCTCATGCAGTGTCTTACTTTTACTCGAAAGGAGCTAAAGTAAAAAAAAGTAACTTGTCTTTGCTGATGTCGCCTTTGAAAGATTTCACATCTAGTCTAGACCATTACATGTGCACTCCTGGCAAAAGGCAGTGAAAGCAAGTGCTGTCTGTTTCTTCCAACAACAAACCAAAGTTGAAATGAAATGGCTCCCTTTTCACAACAAACCAAAGTAATGGTCTATGAATTGTCAATTTGTGGGAGCAGTAAATGAGTAATTCCAAACATAATACTAACAACATGACAATTCCCTATGAGAAGAGACTGAATCTTGAAAATGCATGGGCTCGATAGACACTGACCGGAGATGATGTTGAAGCGAGTCCGGCGGCCGTCTTTGGCGAGCCCGGTGGGCCCCGCGACGCCGGTCCACCCTGCCAGAATGTTCACCCCCGGACCAATCATGTCCGGCTTTAGGACGTCGGGCACGACGGTGTTCGGCCCGCGAGAGCTGAATGCCGCCACGACGGGCGACGGCCGGACGCCAAGAATGGTGCCGCCGAAACTTAGCATTGCCATCGGCTTGCCACCGCGCGCGGCGTAGTCCCGTATCTTGTCACCGGTCAGCTTCCCCACCGCCACGGCCGGGAGTAGGTGGCTGTCCGCGACGAGCTCCTCCCCGCTCGCCGCCGTGTTGGCCAGCACCATCCCGGCGCCGCCAGCGGCCTTCACGACGGCGCCCTTCTCCACACGCGCGTTGACGCCGCGGTCGCAGAGCACAATCTTGCCGCGCACGGAGGCCGGGTCCAGCGTGCCCGAGAGACAGAGCTTGCTCGCATTGTCGCCGCTGCCGCCGTAAACGAGAGGGAGCATGACGGGGCGGGCGGACTGGGCGGGACCTGCGTAGAGGGACACGCCGGCCAGACGCGCCCCGGTCGGGAGCGTGACGTACGCCGGGAAGTCGCGGTCCAGCGTGCCCGCGCCGACGGTGGCGACCCACGGCGCGGAGTTGGCGACCGTGGCGCCGGACGGGCCAGAGTTGCCCGCCGAGCAGGCCACGAACACGCCAGCCGCCGTAGCACCGAAGGCGCCCACCGCCACGGTGTCCCGGAAGTAGGGCGCGGCGCCGCCGCCGAGGGACAGGGACAGCACGCCCACCCCGTCGGCCACGGCGGCGTCGATGCCCGCAAGGATGTCAGAGCCGAGGCACCCCTCCGGCCAGCACACCTTGTACGCCGCTACGCGTACCCCGGGCGCCATTCCGCGTGCCGTGCCCGTGGCGTACCCAAAGAGGCTCGCGTTCGCCACCGCCGCGCCTGCCGCAGTGGTCGCCGTGTGCGTCCCATGCCCGTCCCTGTCTCGCGCCGACCGCCTCCCGGCACCCATTCTCCCGCGGCCGGCGGTCGCGGCGCGGAAGCCCCGCGAAAAGCTCCGTGCGCCCACCAGCTTCCTCCCGCACGAGCTCGGCGGGAAGTCTACGCCAGCCTCGCACACCCCCTTCCAATGCGCGGGCGGCGGCGGTAGGTCGCCGTCCGCGAGACTCGGCGAATCCGGCCAGATGCCGGTATCAAGAACCCCTATGACCACGTCGTGCGAGGCCGCGTCCAGGTTGTGGATGGCCGGCTGGTAAGCCGGGGAGAGCAGCCCCAAGAACTCAGGGGTGCGCGTGGTGTGGAGCTGGAACAGTGTGTCCGGCACGACCTGCAGCACTCCGGGGCTACCACGGAGGAGCGGCAGATGGTGCGGGAGCAGCGCCGCCGCGAAGCCGTGGGCAGCTGAGGAGTAGGAGTAGAGAAGGCTGCGCGCCGGGTCGATGGACAGGGACTGTAGGTGCGCGGCGTGCCAATGTGCCGGGGACGGGTGCGCCGCCGGCATGCTCGACGGGTCCATGAACACGATGTAGGTCTTCGTGCTGCTGCTGGTGGAGACGTCGGAGTCACCATTGACATTGGCAAGCGAGTGGCTTACAAGGAGGACGAGAACACCACAGAGGAGGAGCTGGGCGTCCTCCATTGTTGAGTTGAGTGGGGAATCTGGGATTTGGGAGTGAGGTGGAAGGAGGGAGTGCGAGGCAGACTGAGATGCTGGTGATAATGACCTTGTGCGATGTGGGGTGACGGGGCCCTTGTGCAGGGCTTTAGCGAGGTTTGGAGGGCTTTTTGGTGGATAGGCATGAGTGATCCATGGAAAGTTTTCAGCAATTTTTTTTACAAATTGACCTTTTTGGGAGAATATGCTGGTTGAGATGATTAAGGAGTGAGGCAACTTCTCCAGGATTAGAATGTTTAATTATTATTTTGGGTGTTTGTAAGTGGTGAATAAGTTTGTGTTGGCTCACCTTTCTTTGCAATGTCATTACAAGTGACTTTTGCATGTAATAATTTGCTAATCAGGTGTATCTTTGGTTATTTATCATTTCCATTTGATGACCGACAACTTCATCTTGCTCTCTTAGTTTCGAAATACTACTACATTAATATCTACAATAAAAAAACCCATCATAATTATCCTCATACACTTGTAGAGATTATCAAAAGAGAAACTTTGTTTTTTTTTGTAAAAGTGCAAATAGTATTGTGTCCCAGTGCACTAATAGAAAATACGTTTTTTGCATATAAGAAGAATATTGTGGATTCAACGGTATGATATAATCTCGCCAGTATCATATGTTAGACATGTAACTATTAAATATAATTTGGTTAGTTAGCAGGACATGTAAAGAACGACCCAAATAGATTTTTCATTTAAAGTGTTTTATAGCATTAGTTTTTCATATTTCCTACTAAGTGGGTAAGATTTGAACCATCATTATTTTAGCATTTAAAGCTTCCAAGTGGGTGACGTCATTAAAATCAAAATACAGAGATAAGAAAATGATATTCCCTCCTACCTAAAATAGGTTGCATACAAATTTAGCCAAAATCAATCTTTATAAAGAGTAATCATGTATATTAACAAAAGATATGAATATATACCATGCAAAATTTATATTATTTGAATTATCATGAAATATTTTTTTCATATTGTATGCATTTGATATCGTAGAAAATTTTATTGTTTTCTATATTCTCCGTGAAACTTTACAACATCTATACACCTATATAGTGTGCCAATTTTGAAAGTTTTATTCCAAGCACCATAAACCAATTTCTATCGTTAATTGGACACCATCTGACGGCCCAAGATAGTAGGATTCAGTAGCATGTACCTTTTTCTACGTCATTCCAATAACTTGCACGAATTTAATTAGGGCATGGTCGATGATATGCCTCAATATACTTCTCTGCAGGTCCACATAGGTTCGGATGCTACGAAGCTAGGAAATTGGTAGCCTTAAAAGTGAAGTTGTAGCTTGCAGAGGAGGTCGCTACCTCACAAGAAAAAGGAAAGAAAGAGAGCGTAAAGAAGGAGGGAAAAGTAGGCAAGGGAGATGACCAGAAACAAATTTCTACCATTGATTGGACACCATTTGCACAATTTTGAAAGTTTAATTCCAAGCATCCTCTCACTCCTAGCCGCCCCCTCTATCTTCCTCCCGGGCCACCCCTCCCTCCTTCGTGGTCGCCCGCGCGGCGGTGGCTCCGGAGGGCAACAGCCCAGCGCAAGACCTCCCTCTCGTGGCTCCTCAGGTCGTTGCCACCTCTGGTGCCAGCGATGGTGGTGGCGCCCAGTTGCGAAAGCTGGAGGGGAGGCGTAGAAGGTGGATCCTCTCTTTGTGGAGGTGAAGCTCCAGTTGGTGCGCAGTGGTGGCGCTCTCGACGATCAACGCATGCGATAGGCTAGCGACTGGATGCGATGGTCTAGACTGCGGATTCACGACGATCGTCGGCGTCCTGTTGGGCGGGCTTGATATGTGCAGCGTGCTGGCTCGATCTGGGTCGTGCAGGCCGCTACTGCTGCAGGTACATCGCCGGCCCTGTGGTGATGGCTGGTTGTGCAGCGATAGTGGGGACCACCTTGCTCATATGTCGCTGGTGCGCTTGTTGTTTCCTACTATGGTGGAGATTCTGAACATCCTTCATTGTCGATGTGCAGCGGATAGAGGCGTGGGGGTATGTTCGTCTGCATCAAAGAAGTAAGTTGACAGTCCTAGTATTCCTCTCGCTTCAAGATGAAGATCTACTAGATGCTTATCCTCTTTGATCAGCCGGAGTGTCGAGTTTTGGAAGGCTCCACCGGCGAACTCCCTTGGCCAAGTCATTAATGGAGATTGCTGGATCAGATGGTATTGGGTTTTGCGTTCCCATTTTTTTCTGACCATTTAGTTTCAGGAGGGAACGGGGCGAAGCTCTTCTATCAATTTCCATAATGGGACACATCTTTGTTGGTTCCGTGGTGAAGCCAGATGCGGATAATGGTATGGAAACCAAGTTTTGAGGACTAGTGTTAGTGGTTCGAGGCTTTGCGTTGATGGTGAACTTGATTGGAGTTTTGAAATTCATAGAAACAGCATATGAGCGGGGGTGTCACCACCAGAGAAGTTCAATGTCCCACCTTTCAAGGTGAAAATCCAAGGTCTAGTCTTAACTAGTTGTGCCTTGCAATGGCTTTGTTGAAGCCATTATTTTGAGAGCGGGGACTTTTCTTCAGGGTGAAAACCTAAGATCTACGATCGAACGAGGATGACGCTTGTACACTATTTCCTTCTTGGAGTCGTCGCTTTTGGAAAACTTGGATTTAAGGTGCTGTTATGGTGGTGTTTGTGTTGCTGTTGTCAAAACAGGAACACTATAGCGGGATTTTTCTTCTTTTAGCTTTTTTTTTTCTCTTTTAGCTATGTGCATATGTACTACCATTATGGTATGTAGTTGTTATAGAGGCTATGTGTAATTACTATCTTTGCGATATTAATATTTTTTATCAAAAAAGAAAAGAAAAATGATCATGTGCACTTGACTGAGCTCATCATATGTCAAGCAATAGTTGTTGCCTCTGGGTGTAAAAACAATTAGATATAGCTCCATCTATTCAAACCTAGGTGCCTTACTTAGGCGGCCCTAACTTACGTCTTTCATTTCTCATGCCCGCCCCTCCTCTCGCTACGAGAGGCGCGTCTATGCATCGCTCCAGTGCGTGAGGAAATATTGCACGCACTGGAAGCTTTCCCTGGTGGGCCTGCCTAGGTAACCCTCTTCTCCAGATTTTCTTTTTCTTTTTTTTGAAAAAAAATCAATTTTGAAAAAAATCAATTTTTAGCAAAAAAATGTTCAAACTTAAAAAATGTTTAAATAAAAATTGTTCCAAAAAAATTGCTATAAACTTTTTGTTCAAATAAATTATTCAGAGTTCAGAATTAAAAAAATGTTCATATTTCTAAAAATATTCACTTTTTTAAAATGTTGAAAAAACAATCAGAAAAGAAGAACAGAAAAAGGAAAAAACAGAAAACAGGTGAGAAACCGCATGAGCCGAAAAAACAGAAAAAATAAAAAACCGCCCTAATGGGCCGTGACCAAGTACCCCATTAGGCTAGTTTGGTTACCGGATACCCGGCGGGATCGCGGCCTTTCCCGGGGAGATTTTGCCCCTAGTCCGAAGGTCGGAAAAATAATACCGGGAGTTTGCTCCTCTTTCTGCCTATTACCCGCCGGAAATATTTACCCGAAAAAGTTTGGTCCAAACAGCCAAACGAGCCCTTAACGGGAGATCTAAAGGTTTTTCCCGCGACGAGGCAGGGCACTCTGCTAGGTGCGCCTATTGCCCGCTCGCTAGTGGGAGCAACCACGCATATCGCTAGGAAGGGAAAGTGATGCCTCGCTCAGTCGCTCCGTCCATCGCGTGCGTCCCTCTTGGGCCGGCCTGGGTAAGCAATCCTCTGTATTGTTTTTTATTTTTCTATTATTTTCAGGAAAAGATTAGATTTCAAAAATTGTACAGATTTCTAAATGTTTAAAATAAAAAAAGTTCCAATTTCGGAAAAAGTTCAAATCTGAAGAAAGTTCAAATTTGGAAAAAGTTCAAATTTCAAAATATTTCAAATCTGGGAAAGTTAGAATTTAGAAAAAGTTCAAATTTCAGAAAAGGTCGAATTTCAAAAAAGTACAAATCTGGAAAAGTTCCAATTTAAAAGAATCAATTTTTAAAAAAATCAAATCTGAAAAGTTCAAATTTTAGAAAATTTCAAATTCAAAAAAAGTTCAAAAAGCAGAAAGCCGACAGAAACCAGACCGAACTGAGAAACCCCATTAAAAATAAGAAAAAGAGAGCTGAATAACGGGAAAAAAAAACGTCAGTCACCAGGTACTTGGGTCGGTCCATTTGTCTCCGCAAGCGAGGGCGGGGCTTGATACGTGGAGTAAAGCTACACCTCCGGAAAAGTTGTTAAGGCCCAGCTCGGGGCGGATTAACTCCCGCCCGCGTGCGGGGGTGAGCGGGCCACGGCCCATCTAGGTTGGTTTGCTGTTTTTTGCATTTTATCGGTTCTTTTTCTCTTGCGATTGGTTTTCTTTCGGTTTCGTTTTTTCTTTTCATTGGTTTTATTTTTTATTTTTTTCTGCTTTTTCTTTTCCTGTTTTGAATATATTTTTCAAATTCGGGCAAATTTTAAATTAAAGCAAATTTTAAGTTGGAGCAACTTTCGCATTCGAGCAAATTTAAACTGAAACAAATTTAAGTTTTTGTTCGGTTTTGAAATTTTCTTAGATTTATATTTTTGCCCAGTTTTGAAATTTGCTAAAATTTAATTTTTGCTATTTTTTGCGTTTTATCGGTTCTTTTTCTCTTGCGGTTGGTTTTCTTTCAGTTCCGTTTTTTCTTTTCATTGTTTTTTTTCTTTTTTCGATTTTTCTGCTTTTTCTTTTCCCGTTTTGAATATTTTTTTTTAAATTTGAGAAAATTTTAAGTTGGAGCAACTTTCGAATTCGAGCAAATTTAAACTCAAACAAATTAAAAATTTTGTTCGGTTTTGAAATTTGCTTTGATTTATATTTTTGCCCAGTTTCGAAATTTGCTAAGATTTAATTTTTGCTCGTTTTTGGAATTTTCTTTGATTTTAAATTTTGCCTGGTTTTGAAATTCGCTCAGATTTAAATTTTGCTCAGTTTTGATATTTGTTTAAGTTCGGAAAAAGTATATGCGTATATGCTTATACGGGGATTTGATACCTGGTCTCCACAAGTAGCAGAGGAGCTGACACCACTACGGTATGTCTTATGTATTGTACAGAAACGAAAGAAAACTTTATAGTACCTACTTTATTCATTGAACGAACTAATAGGCTGGTCCATCCTGCTTCCGCTTCAGGCGATGCGTTGTTTCAACGCGCTAAGGAGCGGGAAATAGGAAAACCCGTAAAACATCAGGACGTGGCCCGTGATTTAAGGGGAGAAACAAAAGTCAGCCAACCGAAGTCTCCATAATGGTATGTACATTCGTTTAGATGGATGGTGTCTCTAATACTACTCCATATCATCTATAGACGATGATATAAACAGTGTATACAATAGTCTGTCTATAAGTTATTTATTTTTAGTCATAACTATATGTGAGTATAAGTTATAGACACCCTTCATACAACAACAAAAATGGTATCTGTAAGCTGTCTGTAAGAAGCCTATAGACTATCTATAATTTTACATATATCCTCCTTCTCTCTCATCATTCTCTTTTCTCCACATCACCAAAATCACCTATAACTACCTCTTACAGTATCACCATTGTATATGCCCTAAGCCAACCCATCCGTATGTCTAGGATTATCATGATACATCCCGCTAGTGGACGGGAAATAGGGTTTTCCCACTCTGCTACCGGGTTCACATACCGAAACTAGGCTACAAACTCACGGCCCATGTGCCTGCCAATGCCCGAGCGACCGAGCCCATGCGGCTAGAGCTCTGGTTGGTACAAAAGAGTAAGAGGTGAAAAGTTCAAGCACATAGCATCAGTTTACATTTCACTATTTCAGCATGAGAACGTGTCAATATTTCAGCAAGCCATAGTTATCTCATATTTTAAAATCTCAAACGCCATTTTGGTTTAAGTTCGGAGAGTTTATTAGTTATAATGACTAATTTTAACGCGCAAAGCACGTGGAGCTGACTAATACAGTAGAGAGGAAAATATGCAACATGGTACCCAGAGAAACGACCGGCGACATGAGTGGTGACAGTTTAACTGTTTACTCCCAATGCATTTTTTACTTTACTTCATAATTTATCTTGAAAAATCCGCATGTACATTTATTTGTGGACGGGGGGAATAGTTAATACTGCGATGTTGCAGTGTAATTTACTACATCATGTTGTCTCCCTGTGTTGTGGGTATACTTCATGGGTGTACCATCGACAATGCCTAGATCCGGCAAGCCCGGGTGGCCCACAGACGGTGATGAGGCATGTGGCCCATCGGGCGGCCCAGTTGTTGTTGATCATGCAGGAAGAAGTCCAACCCAGGATCAATAAGCCGGATCCGTACTGATGTTAGGAGTAACCCGGATCCATGGAGGCCCATGAGGAACCCGGATCCAGTACGACGTATGTGGAAGGCGGATCCGTGACGTGCACGGCAAGATATTGTACCGTAGCTAGGCAGTCTGTAATCCGGCTAGGATTCTCCATGTAAACCCTAGATCCGTGCGCCTTTATAAGCCGGATCCCGGGAGCCCTAGAGGCACAACCACAACTCATTGTAACAACGCGAAAGCGCCCAGATAATTCCATACAAGCAGCAGTAGGCCCTGTCATCGTGCAGGTGTTCCGAAGCTGGGTAATTCGCGTACCACCGTCCCGTGTGCACTCCGCCCTATGGCCCCTACTTCTTCTCCCCCTCGTGAGGATCCCTCCTCCGAGGTACCGTCGATAGGCAACGACAGTTGGCGCCCACCGTGGGGCCTGCGGCGTCTGGAGGCCGGAACCGGGAGGGTTCCGCCATGGGAAGCTACAACGACACCATCGCTGTGGGGCGTGTCCTTTACGCCGGAAATCTGCCGATCGTCCCTCCGGATGAGTGTTGGATTCCGGCTAAAACCGACCCCGTCAAGCTCTCCATCGTCCCAGTTGGCGGCATACACATCTTCATCGGGGAAACCGTCGATTCCGACGGAAACCCGCTGGTAAGTAGCGCTGACGCGACCGCCGGCCGAGCGGGACGCGAGTCGCGAAGATCCGATCCGAGACGCGGGAACTTCCTAGCGAAGATTCCGCCTTAGATCTGAAAAAATCAAAACCCACCCAATCCGCCCCTGAGCAGGAAATAACGGTGGAAGACCAATGCAGATCCGCCTGGGTCTCCCAGGTGTTAGACAAGCAAAGGTGTCACTTCGTACACTTCTTGGCCCATACCGCCGGAACCGCCCCTCATGAAGTCGGAGCTGGTCCCGAGCAGGTCGAGGCCCCGGAAAACAACGCTGCTCCGGATCAGCAAGAGGCTGTCGGAGAAAGCGAAACTCCGGCTGAAGAGTCGATTTTGGGAAATCTAAGCCCAATCTCCGGAGACACCCAGTCCATGGACAATCGAAGAGTTCGATCGCAAGGTGAAGGAATATGGATACGGCGGCCAGCCCGAAGTTGATTCCGCCCGACCAAAGCGGTACTTGCAGCGTAGCGGCACTCGGAGAAAACGGATCAGAAGAGGCAGGCACCCAATCCGACCCCCAGCCATCTCACCACGGATCTCCGATGTCGCGGGAGCGGCCCCGTAGAGATTCTTCCTCGGAGAGCCTCCTGTCGCCTGAAGAGATGGTCGCACAAGCAGGCATGGATGCGGTTTATCGCTCGGATATTCTTAATAAACCCATCACTCCCGAAGACGTGGAAGCTTTAGAAGCTAAAAGAGTGGAACTGCTGGCCACAGCCAAGAAGTTTAAGGACACCGCAGCCGCCATGCTGGAGGAGAGGAAGCATGCCGCGATTTTGTGGAAGACTTCATCCGGCGTGAGCGAGAGGTGGACGAAGGACCGGCGAAGGTCAAGGAACTCCGAAAGCACTGGGAGGACAAGATCGTTGAAGCTGATCGGGAGGTAGAAAAGGTCCGTCGGGAGTTGATAGCTCCCCGCAGGATCACCTTTGCAACTCCAACGGAGCAGCAGCCGTTCGCAACCCCAAAGGACAATATGACGAAAGCTGCAGAGATCCTGAAGAAAAGTGACGAGGAGATTGACATCAACTACCTACGCACGCTCGTCGCTTCAGCGGTTAAACAGCAGAGCAAGGCAGACACTTCGCGCAAACTGGAATCTAACCCGGAGCATTGCGTCTCCACTGCGCAGAAGGACGCCCACGACAATCGCCATCGAGATGATGAATCGCGAACCGGATCCTCGGAACGCAGAAGGAAAGCCAGGGAACACCCAAATCCGATCCCCGTACCATCAAAGACGCCACCGTCGAGATCCGAGAAAGGGAAAGGACGCAATGTACTACGGACGAGACAAGTACCGCAACGCCTCTCCTCCGCCTAATGGTTACCCGCGTCCCCCTCGCCGCCGTAGTCCGGCCGGAAACACCGGGTCTCGGGGGCATGGTGGAATTGTTATCCGCGACAACGTGCTGCCCTCAAGAAACGAGGAGCGAGGAGCGCACGCCGGAACCTCGCCGGCATCAAAACAACGATCGTGAGCCCGAGCCTAGGAGGAGCCGGAATGAGAAGCGCGACCCGGAACCCCGCCGGAGCCGGAACGACCAGGGCAGCCAGCGCCACGGCGAAGGCAGCCACAGGAGCCGGAGCCAGCACCGGGAGGGACGGGGAGAATCTGGAGGCGGAAGCAAGAGGTCAGATCGGCCCCCTCGCAGGTCTCCCTCACCACCACCTAGCGGTGGCGGCGGAGGTGGAGGCGGAGGCGGTGGCCGGAGATCTCGCTCTCGCTCACAGTCCCCCGTCACGGTTCGCGCGACGCGCGGGAACGCCTCAACGAATACAGAACCGACTACATCGGACCAAAGTGCTTTGGCAGGATGATTCGAGAGGAACCAAAGCCAAGGAGCTCCCTCAAGCTACCCGGAAACACGAAGCATTATGATGGCACCGAAAGGCCGGATACCTGGATTGAGGATTACTACAATGCAGTAACCTTTGCCGGAGGAACCCCTAATATCGCCTGCCGCATGCTCCAGTTGTACCTTGTAGGTCCAGCCCGGATCTGGCTCAGTGACCTCGAGAAAAACTCCATCTTTTGCTGGTTTGACCTCAAGACCACTTTCGAGAAACACTTCAGGGGCACCTACAAAAGACCTGCCACGGCAAGCGACTTGCAAGCTTGTATCCAGAAGAAGGGAGAATCCTCAAGAAACTTCCTCACACGATGGTTGGCATGCAGGAACGAGTGCGAAAACGTCGACCACACCACTGCCATGTACGCCTTCATTGGTGGACTACAGAGAGGCGGATTGCTGAGGCATAAGCTCACATGTTTGGCTAACGCCAATAAACTGAATTTGGATGAGATGATCTCCATTGCCAGCGACCACACTGCCGCCGATGACGATGCAGGCGGTGATATCGCAGCTACAGCAATCCCCCTGCACCAACAAAAGAAGAACCGTGATAACGGCAACAATAGCGGCCATAAACGCAAAAACCCTGATGACCAGAAGAGCGGAGGATCCGACATGGTCGCCATGGCGTTCCAACGCGGAGGTTCAGGAGGCGGAAGAGGACGCGGCCGTGGAGGCGTGTAATAACCCAGAACATAGGAACAACGAAGGGTAGACTTAGAAATGGGATGTGCATTTCATCGCAAAACGGGGGAAATTTTCGCGCCTTATTGCAACTAAACCTAAGAGGGATCGAGGTTCTCTCTCATTTTGCACTTAGGGTTAGGCAATGTGAGTTAGGGAAATTTCGACATGATCTCTTTTGTATCTTGTTGATTTGGGGAATTGATTTCATTTGACAAGTGTCAATACATTTAACAATAAACATTGAACAATATAAAATGGAATTCATAATTTAAAACACAACTTAGGAATTCAAATCACTTTGAATTTCAAAGTGAATCACAAATACAATGTTTATTCCAGAATATGAATATTACATAAATCAAAAGCTCATAAACAAAAACTTTGGGCTTTATTGATATCACAACACAAATTACATTGTCTTTACAAAATTCTTGATACAAGAATCAATGAAAAATAAACAGAAATAAAAATGAAGATTACAATTTGATTCCTAAACTAAAACCTAGACTATATGACTTGAAGTATATCTTCTGGCCATGTCCATCTTCACAAACCTGCAATAATAAAACACCAACACTAGCCAGAATATAAGTGTTAACACAAGGTTCAGTTTGGACAGTTAGCAAATAACACAATATTCAGTTTGGACAGAACCAAGTGACATGCACACTTGTGCTTGTCCAAAACCATGGACAGCACAAGATAAGGGCAGCAGCAGACCAAACCTGAGCACCACCAGGGCTCAAGTTTCGAGCATATGAGAGCACACAGCTCAAGTGTCTTTGGCGACAACGACAAGGCCATGCAACGGATTAGTCACCAAGCAAGCCGAGGCTTGTGTGTCAATGCAGGGAGAGAAGTAGGGATCATATAAAAGGAGCACAAACCCTAGAAACCATAACCGGTCGACCGAGATAGGATTCACCGGGTAAGGGTGAAGCAAGAGCAAGCTCAGTTCATCCCTGTTCTTGAGCAAGAACATAACCCACACACACAACCACTCAAACCATCAGAAATCATGGTGACCTAGAAGATCATCCAAGATCTGGAGGTGAAGGGCTGTGAACAAACCCAAGTCTGCATCAACAAAGCATTACTTTCTAGGAGCTGGAACAAGGTATACCTAGTTCCTGGAAAAGATCCAATGGATCTAATCCATCATATGCATGAACTAAGCATGGGATGAGCAGATGCTCATATGGGTAGATCATCACTTGGTTTTCACCAAGGATTACCGCTGATCAAAAGCTACTAAGATAGAAACCATCCAGATACAGATCATGTGCACAGAAGCTAGAAATCATGCACAGATGCACACACTAGCAAGATCACATGCACAGATAGCACCAGTAGATAGCAAAGATTAGCAGCCAAGACTACACAGAAAATCCTAAGCATACAACCATCAGAAACCCTAGATTTCTTCACAGGCAAGCATATTGGCATTCATAGTTACTATGATCCCCAAATATGCAAGCAAAGATGAGTAGCCAACAAGATCTAACCAACTAGGTGAGCAACCAGTCAGTAGCAAGGCTACTGAGGTCACATCACACTTAGCACCAAATAAGAGCAAGCCAAATAGATCACATCACTATCCAGAAATGGATTCAGACTTTTATTGCTTGTAAAAGAATCATGAACAGCAAACTCATATACAAGCAAGTCATTCAAATCATCACTGCCTAAGCAGTTCATCATAATCAAGTAATCCAAGCATGAATTTATTACAGATCCATGCTAAGCATGACAGCAGCATACTGTTAAGCAATACAACTTAATTCATAGCCACTAGAGCAAGTCTAGATAGCTAAAAGTAAGCAACAGCACAAGTAAGCAACAGTACAGTGATGCTTGAGCATCAGCATCACCAGACAAGTGAATCATTTAACCACAGTAATAGCCAGTAAGCCATCACTGACAATCAATTGATCAAATGGATCAATTATAGCAAGCCCAGCTACACAGGAAAGTTAGCCAACAGGCAAGGAATGATCCAATGGATCATTAGCTTGCAAAGTAAGTACTGAATCATATCACAGGCACCTCTGGCACACACACAAGTGTCACAGATGCATCACAAGTACACCTAGACAAGCAAGCATGATAGTCCAGTAAGCATAAGCAAGTCGTAACCAAGCATAGCATGGCATAGATAGCTTTTGAGCAAGCACAGTAGAGCATGGCAAGTACAGAGCATGCTAGGAGCAGCAGAGAAGTAAGCACAGTGTGGTGACCCGGCATACCACTGCATGATGTAGTATGCAAGTCTGATATAACACCAATGAAACACCGTTCCACTAGTATTATATCGCTCAGAGTGGTACAACAGAAACATATGCGGGTCCAAGGCATGTCTATAGAATTACAACAATTACTCAGTTACATAAGATCATCACAGCCTCCTACTTTATAATGAGGTAAAACTGCAAATAACTCCAGAAGAACGACTCGTAGACTAGTCTTATCGCGAACTCTAGTTGTAGAGTATTTAACTAGCTACAGAGGCTATGAATAGATTCTAGCTAAATAGGAGCTAAGTTTAGGAAGCTAGTTCCTTTCTATTGCTAATCTAGGTTTCTCCTTGTTGGATGTGGTATTCGCCTCTTCGACAGGTTCCCGTCCCTTGAAGTAGTTGTTGACTCCTCGATCTTCGTGTTGCACTCGTAGATCCTCCTTCGATGCCTCCATATCTAAGCGAGGGATTTAAGAGTGGGATGAGTACGAGTGTACTCAACAAGTTCATTATAGGAAAGATGTGTTTAATGCACTAGCTACGGCATTAGACCGGAAAGTCTAATACCAATGCAGGTTTTCATAATCATTTCTTCAAGAGGTTGCTTTTATTCGGAAGAGCTATGTCCGTCGGCCTTCACCGGTTTACTAGAACTTCATGGAGCTCCTTTCCGGCCGCGTTCGCAGTTCCATATCCCGGAACAGGGAGTGACGGTCACGGTTCTTTACACTCGCGAGAGGTGTGTTGCTTTACCCATAAGAGATCTTAACCTTGTTGCCAACCGAGCACGTTACCCGTCCACACTTCCTTTGGTGTGAGGCCCGGTATAAGGTCTAGCCAATCATGTTCCTCCGCTACCTCGAACACCCACCCTTTTGTAAGATTGTCCTCCCCTATATCCATGATGAGACCGTTTCCGGGCATTCATATGCCTTCCCCTATCATCATGGATAGACCGTTCCCGACACCTTACAATCCCTCATAGACCGCAATACCGTGGGGACTTAAGGCTTCCCCGACCTACCGCTTGTTCTTCGAACGACAAGTGTCTACGGACTCGTGCCGTGGGGACTTAAGGCTTCCCCAGCCTACCGCTTGCCGCCGACGGATACAAGTGTCTACGGTAAAGCGCATCCGTTGATGAACGAGAGGTGGAAACACTTTTGACTACTCCGTCCCACTCCGGATCTTATGGTTAACACGGGTATTACGGCACAAGAATCACTGGCGACATTTGTTGTTTAATCCTAGATGGATATAAACCCGTGCAATGGAACCTCCACCATATCAACACAATCCATGGTTCCATTGCCCACCACATAGTCATATTCATAATTATGAAAGTAGTGGTTTTGATTTTTATGCGATAGTGATAACCATAATACTTTGCAAGTAATTTGATAGAAATACTCAAATGACATGAGCAAGTGATGAACTTGCCTTTCTTGACTGCAAGATTATGCGAGCAAGGTCTTCGATACGCAATAACTCCAAATTCTGAAATAGCATCATCGTCCGGTAAGGACGATGTTTAAAAGATTGGCAAGAATGCAATAATGCATAAGAATGAGATGCAATCGCTCTAAGCGTGACCTAACCCCGATGATTTAGGATTAGTGAGTTGTAATGATTAGTTCAGGGTGTGTTGCACTGTTAGAGTGATTCACAAACAAGGTTCTTATTAGGGTTGAATACTTGGTATTATAAACATGTGCTGGAATATATCATACTAATAGCATTAATAGCACACAACAATAAGATTTGGTGTAATCCTAACATGTAATGAGTAGTGGTTGGTTTTAGCCCTATATGTCATGGTTAATGATTGATTATCATATACTTTAAAAGAATAACTTTTGAAGAACATGTTCTTTGAGAAAGAACAAGTATAATAATTAGGTTGGGTTTCTATGGTTGACTATGGTTTCATGTAGTTGCTGGGGTAAGCATTAGATGGATCACAACCTAGTTGGATTCATCAGCTACTAGGCTTGAATTGTTGATTACTCTATATCTACTTCAAAAGAATAACTTTTGAAGAACATGTTACTTAAGTAGTAAGAAGCATTTCAATTAAGGCTTATGGGTTCTGGGGTTTTTTGCTCTGGAATTCACTAAGTAAGAAATAGTTAGTTCCTAAATAGGATGGTTCCTAATTCTTTAGTACTTGTAGGGTTTAGTGGAGTATGGGTATATAAGGCAAAATATTGGACATGGTTGCTATTAGAGTTCATCACAATGGTGTGATACTAAATATGGACAATTATGGATGATGGCCTTGTTAATAGGAACTAGGGTTTATGTTCAATTGATCCTACTTAATCATCTAGGTTTATGAATACATGAAATAGAAGCTTATTGGTGATAAGGCTTCTATTATCATATGAGAACATGGACGTGCATTTAAATTGTTCATTAAAATTCATGAAAGAGTTGGGACAAAATATTGTTAACTTACTTGGCATTTTTTTTAAATCCAAAATATGAATTTTAACATGATTAAAAATGGTATTACAACAACAAGGGCTAAAGATTTATTAGGAATTAGAAATAACCTCATAATTTAACTTAATACTTAGTTATGACTTTTCCTTGATCTTAGGAGTTTAAAATAATCGATGAAATAATATACTAGAACTAAGATAAAATTCATTTATTGTTGTTTGGACTATTGGGTGTTTGTTTCTATTTTTACTTGTTAATAGGAATTTTAAAGTAACTAAAATTTATATTAGAAATCTTCATGCCTTTATTAAGCTAATTTGATTCCTTAAAGATTTAACATCAAATTGAGATTTGATTAAGGTTTACAACACTTTAGAAGAAAAAAAAAATTAGACTAGACACACAAGTACTCCAGTAGGTTAATTATTTGGGCTGGATCTAATTATCCATGTACCACGTACACACTAAGAGACTAGTTAAACTGATTGGGCCACTAGCAGACACGTACGTACACAGTCGGGTGATACACGTACACAGGTACGAGTCCAACACAACCCGGCTCTAGCATCTCTCCGCCTCTCTCTGTTCTCGCTCGCGTCGCACGAGTCACTCATCCCTTTCGATTCCCCTATTTTGCCCACGCCGGTGCCGCCGCCGCCTACCGTCGTTCTGGCGGCTGCCAGCCGCGTCCGCCGCCGCTATTCGCCGGCGAGGCACCGCCTATTTCTACCCTTACAGTTGATTTGTTTCTCTCCCCCTCTTGTGGCCTCTCGCGGACGGCTCCGACCTTGCTGCTATATCGCCGCCGCTACTGTTCCGGTCAACTCCGCCCGTCCCTAGCGCCGCCATGCTGCGTTCCTCCTTCGAATCACCTCTCACCACTGGATCCTCACGGCCACGACGCCGGTTGCTAACACGCGCGCGCCCGCGACGATTCCAGCCCCGCCGTGCCGCCACTTTCTTCTGGTCGGTTCCGGCCACTTCTGGCGCCGGCTTGGTATGGATTTGCTCCGCCTCCTCATGCTCTTCAAAACCCTCTCTTCGATTTGATTTCCATGGCCCCAGTTGCTCGCCCACGACCCTGGAAACCCTAGTGGTGGCCGGTCGATTTGACCGCCGCCGGTCTCTTCGGGCGTTGCCGTTTGTCGGAGTGGCTCCGCCACTGACTTCTCCTTCAACAGCCACCGCCACGACGCCCCTAACTCCTCCACGCGTGCGGCCACGAAACCCTCGCTGCTACCGGTGGTGGTTCTGCTCGCTGCCGGCCGCTATCGGCGCTGCTACTTGCCGGCGTGGCTCCGACGACCTTCTCCGCCTACCTCCGCCATCTCCTCACTGCCGTGCCGCCGCCACCAGCATTGACGCCGGCAGGACGGCATCCTCTGCAACCCCGGCGTCATCGACCCGTAGCTGTTGCGTTGATGTACTGGTTGTTGGGGATGGTTTGTGGTGCTGGGACTGGCGTGATGGAGCTGCTGCTGCTGCGACGCCTACATCTCCTTCGGCGTCGGCGGGACGGTGCTGCGACGCAACCCCGGCGCCGACTATTTCTTCTACTGCAATGCGAGCTATCTTTACAGCATTGTGAGCTCATTTCCTCTCTACTGTATCTATGGCAATGTGGTTGTGATGTCTTATGCTGCATCTTGACTTATTAAATAATCTAGCTGCTACTAGTGTTGTAGTGATGCTAACTACTAAGATCTAACTGATCGTGTCCTGGTGGTTTTGTGTGATGCTTACATTTGCTACTATGTGTTACTACTAATTTGTAGCTGTCCTGGTTCATCTATTTGATGAACTGGATACATTGGTCTTGCTATTGCTAGCTAATCCAACACACTTTGTAGCACAAGTTTAGGATCAGTCGATGTATGGATAATTGGCCAGTGTGCAGCTAGGGCTCTAATGATCTATGCCTTATATCTATGTATTGCTGCCTCTATTTGATATCTGCATAAGTATCCCTGGCATGTGCAGCTGGTTGTGTTGCTTTTACTGATGAAAAGGTGTATTATTTACTTGATGGTTTGTGGGTGAGCATGTATGCATATTTATGATAGCTTTGCTGGAGATTCGAGATGGTCCATTAATGGTCTGAAATTTATGTGTTGAGCAGTGTTGATTGTTTAGCAATTCCATGATGGATTAACTATTGCTGCTACTTGGGTTACTTGGTTGGCCTGGGAATAATTCCTGGACCCCAAGTAAACCTTGGTAACATGTTGACAAATGATGGCTGCTTGAATATGATCTAGTTGCTGGTTAGCAACTAAGAAATGATTTTTGGAGATGTTGGATTCACTGGTGGATCTTGGTGTCCCCTTTTTCTAAATATAACTGATAAGAACGGATCTTATGCTGGATCTCTTGGTCCTGCCTATGATGCACAGGCTGAGGCATAATTTACTTGATAAGGATAGATACTATTTTTGCCTTACTTCCTTCTGTGATGAGCTTAGCATAGCATCACTATGCAAGATCTGAGAGGAAAAGATTCTTCCAGATCCTCCTAGATATAAATCTAGTTGAAGGATAGATGGATCAGATTGCTTTGCATATCACACTTCGATTTTTTTCCCGGGATGCAAATTAAGAACGGATGTTCCTGATCTTTAGTTGGTGTATACCTGCTAGACTGTGGAGTCTGATGGCTTGTTCTTCTGGAATCTGGTCCACCTATTCTTTGGGTCATTACCTTCTCCTAGCTTCTGGATTGGCTTCATGTTGTTGATCTTGGTTTCTTGCTGTTCTATAGCTATGCCAAAGTGTGGTGTGTGTGTTGCGGCTGAAAGTGTGAGATGTACTAGAAGAGCTGCTTGGTACAGCTGCTGTTATTCCTCTTATATACTACTGTTGGCGTTGGCTGTGGGAGTGACAACACACACTATGTGTGAGCTGCCTGTGTGCTTCTATCACTACTGTAGGTGAGCAAGTTGGCTTTGTTTGCCTCAGGTGCAAGGCACTACTGGTTTGTTCTTATCCCCTGTTAGCCTTTATTTTTGGCACTGCCAAGTGGAAATTACTCAGGTTGACTTAGGATCATGCTGACTCATCCATGTCAGACATGGTTCCTTTATATGCATTTGTGGGTTTGGTTTAAATAGGAACTTAACTAAGTTAGAGGGATTGATAATATATTTTGTTACCTAAGAGAAGTGGATCACATATTGTTGCCCTGATCCCCTTTTGATATGGATCAAATGGTGTCACTTGTCCCTGTTGCCTATTTTCTCATTGTTGCCTATTTTCTCATTGTTGCCTTATGATATAAAATGATCCAGAGTTGATACATGATCAACAAAGTTGCTATAGATTAAAATTGATCCCTCTAACAACAATTTAGATATTAGGACAAGTTCCTAATGTCTAGTAGTGAGTTCCAAGATTAAAATGCCTCATTTCATATGATGGCAACATTATAACCATAACCCAATACTTTCTTGTCTTGGTTTTGTTTCTCTTATTGCAGGAAAATGTTAATAAGAAGATTGGAAGAGATTTGGAAGATGAACATTTAGTTTAGGATATCCTCTTTATTATTTTTGTAATCTTTTATTTCTTTTGGAGTTTGTAAATTATTGAATTATGATAATTGTAATAAGGTTTAAATTATCTATCTATTTTGAGTTATCAAATGTGTTAACTTTTACATATTGTATTTCATATTATAGTTTGGAATTCAAATTCAATTCAGTATCTTATTTGAATTCATATTATTCATATTTGATTTGTATTCAAATTTGTTCTTCCCAAAACACAGGAAATCACAAAGGTCATGTCGAAATTTATCGCACTCACATCGATGACTAACTCAATTCCACCGATGCAAGAGAAACCTCGATCACTTTGATAGTTTTAAACAAAAGCGCGAAAATTCCCCGGATTTTCTATGCATGAATGCAATGCACACATCTGTTTCCTCTATTTTTGTAACCCCAATACCTGGGATATTACAGTCTCTACCCCTTAAACTAAACTTCGTCCTCGAAGTTTGATCTCTCTCACGTTTCGGAATGTGGATCTGACTTGTGCAGACTACGACTTCTCTCGAACTCCGTGGTGATCTCACTGGATATAATTGAATATATTCCTTGTCCAGATTCTTCCTGGAATCCATTAGGTTTTGTCTCTGAGCCATGGCTTCTTACTTCAATTCCATGATTACTTTCAATATTATAATCTTGTTTCCTTTCTCATTGAAGATTCAATGATGGGACTTCTTCTGGTGCTGCTAGTCTTAATCGAAGACTAATTTGATAATAAACTCCTAATTGATAAATAGGTATTTGTTTTCCCTTACTACCAAAAGTGCAATAATGGTACTTGGTAAGGTACTAAACATGGAAATGATCATGATGGTTTATTCCTCTAAGAATGGATTAGACTCATTTAGTCCATCCAATCATGGTTTATAGTTGATACCTATAACTATTTTGTGTTCTTTAGGTTCCATGAAAGGAATCATTCTAATGGACTTTAGCTTTGGTAAAGTCAATATCCTTCAGTCATTAGCCTTCTCGAGCTGTATTTTGTCTACGGTATTTCCTTTGTCCAACTTATTTATGTTTGACTTACTTGAGCTTATGTACTTCTGAGTAAATATTACTCACTTTCTCAAGTTATAGTCCACTTCTTACTTCCTCGAGGTATGAACCTCGGCTTCTGGTCTGACATCCTTCTGAAAGTAGTGTTCAACAATCTTATGAAAATAAGATCGAACTTCCTCTCAGTTCAGACCTTCTTCATCTATCTTTCTTAAGATATTGAGTTATTGTACATCCAACTCAATCTTTACTCTACCCCTTAGAGTTTTCTTATGGTCTTCAACTCCTTTTCTTCCAACCATTGGATTGATGATTGGAATATTGGTCTAGGTGTAGCTTATGGTTTATATTCTTCCAAGGTCTTGTGAGGCATCTTTGTGGTGTATCCACTCAATTGTGGACATCCAATGTGAATTCTTCGACTAACTGATTATAGGTCATTGTTATTTGGCTGACAAAATTTTATTTGTTCACCACTTCTTGGTACAAATAATCCAATGGTGGACTACTTGATACCAATTGTGGCTATTTGTTATCTAAAAATGGATTCTATTATAGGTTCTGATCAACTGGACGAGACATCTTCTATTTTATCTCGCAGTTTTGATCCTATACCAATTGTGGTCTTCTCATATCAACTATGGTCTTCTTATATCTGCTATGGTTTCATAAATCATCTTCCTTCATTCAGGGTTTATTTTGCAGAAAAACCACTAGCTGACACTATGAATATAGTATTCTGAGTGATTTCCCATGCATTCCCTCTTCCATAATGACTATGGTTCTACTTCTACTACTCCATAATCACCAGATTTCTCACCTTCATGCTTCTAATGTACTAAAGTACTCCTCTGTAGAGGTAAAGCATGAGTTTTGATTGGTACTTCCTTCGAATATTGTGGTTGCTTCCCACAACTTTGTTTCCTTTACTCCGATGAACCTTCATCTTGTCTTCAGAATCTTCAGAATTCGTCACTTCCTCACACGAATACCATTACCCTCTAGATCTATAGCATCAAGTAAAGACTTGATATTGCAACATGCATTTGCATATCAATGTCAAACCTCATGTATGGATCTAGTCAAACAATGAAAATCCAATAAAATCCAAGAAGATTCAGCTTTGTGCTTATAATACACATCATCATAAGCCTGAATTATAATAGTTGTATAAGACATCTCTAAACATCAGGCTCTGATGTGTAGTATATAACACCACATAAGATAGGTTTATATCGTGATACTTAGCACGAATATATGGAAGTCTACTATTTGTTTCAACCTTTACCTTAATTGCACATTTGCAATGAGATGAACTGGGATCAAAGTGGTCTAGGATAGTTAAGGTTGACCTAATTTTCTTTGGAAGTACTACTTAACTTCCATTTTTGTTGAGGACTATTTCACATGATATGTCTAGGTTCTAACATTGCTACTCTAAACACATAACTATGGAAATGTAGCTCCTATACTTCCAAGTGTTTCTATCATAAGTCTATGGTCATGATGTGCTTGGCACACTTCCCATGGTTTTGGAACACAAACCTTGATTTGTTGTTGAACACATGACTTCTTATTGTACTCCTCCTAAGTATTTATGATGATCTATTCCATCACATAATGATTCCCAGGTGAATCATATATGATTAGAAACTCTACCATGTAGACATATTTTATTCCTATCTCTCTTCCTTACCTCCCATGATTGACTCATCAGGGTCTATGCTACCTAATATGTCTCATAGTTATTACTTACTATCAATTGTTTCACATGTCTAGATAATTTTAATCACTCATTACTTAACTTGGTCTACATCTTCAATTAGGATTTCTTAATTATCTTCATCACTTGATTTACTCCTAATACATGTCTGAACAATTCTTACTTAATCATAACTTGAGTTTGTACACATCTTCCAATAGGATAGTTTCCTTATGGTTGTATCCTCTCTTTGGACTACCATGTATTGTATACCAACTGTGATCTACTCATCTATTGTTTTGAGGACTTAATGGTATACTACATATTTGGGATTAGCTGACTAATTTTACTTTATCTTAGTAAGCTAGGTAAGAAATGTTGACTCAAGTGTGTCAGGATTATTCACAAGTGAATACCCATCTCAAGTCATAAAAATATTTGGTTTCCCTAGGTCAACTTACTATAGACACTACCAATCCTATAGGTCTCCTTTAAAGGGTTTTAATCCTAGGGTCAAAGCATTTGCTCTGATACCAACTGTGGTGACCCGGCATACCACTGCATGATGTAGTATGCAAGTCTGATATAACACCAATGAAACACCGTTCCACTAGTATTATATCGCTCAGAGTGGTACAACAGAAACATATGCGGGTCCAAGGCATGTCTATAGAATTACAACATATAGACTCTTTACATAAGAACATCACAGCCTCCTACTTTACAATGAGGTAAAACTGCAAATAACTCCGGAAGAACGACTCGTAGATCTAGTCTTATCACGAACTCTAGTTGTAGAGTATTTAACTAGCTACAGAGGCTAAGAATAGACTCTAGCTAAATAGGAGCTAGGTTTAGGAAGCTAGTTCCTTTCTATGGCTAAACTAGGTTTTCTCCTTGTTGGATGTGGTATCTTGCCTCTCTGACAGGTTCCTGTCTCTTGAAGTAGTTGTTGACTCCTCGATCTTCGAGTTGCACTGTAGATCCTCCTTCGATGCCTCCATATCTAAGCAGGGGATTTAAGAGTGGGATGAGTACGAGCGTACTCAACAAGTTCATTATAGGAAAGAGGTGTTTAATGCACTAGCTACGACAGCATTAGACCAGAAAGTCTAATACCAATGCAGGTTTTCATAACCATTTCTTCAAAAGGTTGCTTTTATTCAGAGGAATTATGTCCGTCAGCCTTCACCGGTTTACTAGAACTTCATGGAGCTCCTTTCCGGCCGCGTTCGCAGCTTCCATATCCCGGAACGAGGAGTGACAGGTCACGGTTCTTTACACTCTGCAGAGGTGTGTTGCTTTACCCATAAGAGATCTTAACCTTGTTGCCAACCGAGCACGTTACCCGTCCACACTTCCTTTGGTGTGAGGCCCGGTATAAGGTCTAGCCAATCATGTTCCTCCGCTACCTCGAACACCCACCCGTTGTTGCATGCGCCGACCCTGGGTCCACGTCGGTCCCATTATTCCTGTAGATTTCAAGGTGGACCCCGACCACGACAACGATGCTTGGGCTCTACCATACACTCCTACGCCGGTGGCTGCAACCCATCATAGACCGCAATACCGTGGGGACTTAAGGCTTCCCCAGCCTACCGCTTGTTCTTCGAA
>NC_061514.1:118897008-118986306 GCF_022539505.1 Lolium rigidum | reverse complement strand
AAAATTCTCGAGCTATTAGTGAATTGCATGATATTGTAGAGAGAACCTCCAATGATGTTAAGATGCTTGTTAAACATTTTCATATGGTTCAAACTCAAATTGATCAACTCACTAAAGTGCAAAATGACTTGTTGGGAAATAATTCTAAAGAAAAACATGCTTACGAAGTAACAACTAGAGGTGGTGTTTCTACTCGGGATCCTTTATATCTCGAGGGACATCCCAAAAGAGTTGAACAAGATTCTCAACGAACTAAAACTAGTGCTCCATCTAAGAAAAAGAAAAAGAAACATAAGAATGTTGTAGAACCCTCTGAACCTGTTAATGATCCTAATAGTATTTCTATTTCTGATGCTGAACCTGAAAGTGGTAATGAACATGATAAAGATAATGATAAGAATGATACTCCTGATAAAGAAGAGGTTGAAGAAGAACCTGAAAAGCATGCTAAAAATAAAAAGTATACTAAAGAAGATTTTATTGCTGAGAAACATGGTAATGAAAGAGAACCTTGGGTGCAAAAGCAAATGCCCTTTCCTGCTAAGAAACTAAAATCAAAGGAAGAAGAACACTATAATAAATTTTGTGATTGGATGAAACCTTTATTCTTGCAAATCCCTTTGATGATGCTATTAAATTGCCTCCTTATTCAAAGTATATGAAAGATATTGTTACTAACAAAAGGAAAATCCCCAATGAGGAAATTTCCACTATGCTTGCTAATTACTCTTTCAATGGCAAAGTTCCAAAGAAGTTGGGCGACCCAGGTATACCTACTATTCCTTGTTCTATTAAGAATAATTATGTTAAAACTGCTCTATGTGATTTGGGAGCGGGTGTTAGTGTTATGCCTTTTTCTCTTTACAAGAGACTTTACTTAGATAAGTTGATACCTACTGATATATCTTTGCAAATGGCTGATAAATCTACTGCAATTACTGTTGGTATATGTGAGGATGTTCCTGTTCAAGTTACTACTAACTGCTTGATATTAACTGATTTTGTTGTGTTGGAAATGCCTGAAGATGATAATATGTCTATTATTCTTGGGAGACCTTTTCTTAACACCGCGGGGGCTGTTATTGATTGCAATAAAGGAAAGGTTATTTTCAATGTTGATGATAGGGAGCATACCGTTTATTTTCCCAAGAGGATTGAGAAAGCGTGTGGAGTTAATACTATTTCTAATGTGAGAACTATCAAAGTGGGAACTATTGATTGTCCTATATATGAGCCTAAAGAAGAATATCAAACTCTCGTGATTGGATCCATATCAATACAATTCAAGGTAACATGATTGATTTGAGGTTTATTTCTTCTTATGCTATGTAAAATTTATTTGGTGGCAAGACTTGATCAACCTTGTTAACAAATACTTTTTATATGCATAGAGGAGGTAAACAACATCTCTTTCTTCCTCCACTTGCTCTAGTTGCTGTAGCATTTTTAATTTGCAAAGTTCCTTAGTTAATTAGAGATTTCAAAAAAATTCCTGGCCAGTAATAATAAACTTAATACCCAGAAATGTGCATTTTTCAAAGTTTTCAAAAATTCACAAAAATTATACCGTTGGTCCTATTTTTCGAAGAGGCACCTGGGAGCACCAGAGGATGACATGTGGGGCACCCCAGGGTACCACACCACAGGCCGGCGCGGCCAAGGAGGGGGGCGCGCCACCCTGTGGTGTGGGCCCCTCCTTGCCCCACTATCTCATTGATACGTCTCCGACGTATCGATAATTTCTTATGTTCCATGCCACATTATTGATGTTATCTACATGTTTTATGCACACTTTATGTCATATTCGTGTATTTTCTGGAACTAACCTATTAACAAGATGCCGAAGTGCCAGTTGCTGTTTTCTGCTGTTTTTGGTTTCAGAAATCCTAGTAACGAAATATTCTCGGAATCGGACGAAATCAACGCCCAAGTTCCTATTTTCCCCGGAAGCATCCAGAACACCCAAGAGCCACCAGGGAGGGGGCACAGGCCCACCAAACCACATGGCGGCGCGGCCAGGGGGGCCCGCGCCACCCTATGGTGTGGGCACCCCTTCGACCCTCTGGCGCCGCCTCTTCGCCTATATAAAGCCCCTGGATCGAAAACCCTATAGCGTACGACGAAACCCACAGAAACCTTCCAGAGCCGCCGCCATCGCGACGCCAAGATCTGGGGGACAGGAGTCTCTGTTCCGGCACCCTGCCGGAGCGGGGAAGTGCCCCCGGAAGGCTTCTCCATCGACACCGCTGCCATCTCCACCGCCATCTTCATCACCGCTGCTGCTCCCATGAGGAGGGAGTAGTTCTCCATCAAGGCTCGGGGCTGTACCGGTAGCTATGTGGTTAATCTCTCTCCTATGTACCTCAATACAATGATCTCATGAGCTGCTTTACATGATTGAGATTCATATGAGTTTTGTATCACTACTATCTATGTGCTACTCTAGCAAAGTTATTAAAGTAGTTCTATTCCTCCCTGCACGTGTGTAAAGGTGACGAGTGTGTGCACCGTGTTAGTACTTGGTTTATGCTATGATCATGATATCTTGTAGATTGCGAAGTTAACTATTGCTATGATAATATTGATGTGATCTATTCCTCCTACATATGCATGAAGGTGACGAGTGTGCATGCTATGCTAGTACTTGGTTTAGTCTTTTGATCTATCTTACACTAAAGGTTACTAAAATATGAGCATTATTGTGGAGCTTGTTAACTCCGGCATTGAGGGTTCGTGTAATCCTACGCAATGTGTTCATCATCCAACAAAAGTGTAGAGTATGCATTTATCTATTCTGTTATGTGATCAATGTTGAGAGTGTCCACTAGTGAAAGTGTAATCCCTAGGCCTTGTTCCTAAATACTGCGTTACTACTGCTTGTTTACTGTTTTACTGTGTTACTACTGCTGCAATACCACCACCATCAACTACACGCCCGCAAGCTATTTTCTGGCACCGTTGCTACTGCTCATATATATTCATACCACCTGTATTTCACTATCTCTTCGCCGAACTAGTGCACCTATTAGGTGTGTTGGGGACACAAGAGACTTCTTGCTTTGTGGTTGCGGGGTTGCATGAGAGGGATATCTTTGACCTCTTCCTCCCCGAGTTCGATAAACCTTGGGTATCCACTTAAGGGAAAACTTGCTGCTGTTCTACAAACCTCTGCTCTTGGAGGCCCAACAACTGTCTACAGGAAAGGAGGGGGAACGTAGACATCAAGCACTTTTCTGGCGCCGTTGCCGGGGAGGGAAGGTAAACGGCACTCACACATTGGCAAGCCCGGCAACTAAGCACTTTTCCTCCCTCGTCAACTACGCGCCAAGCACTTTTCTGGCGCCGTTGCCGGGAGGAAAGGTAAAAGGCACTCATACTCCGGTTCCAGGTAAAGTACTTTTCTGGCGCCATTGTGTTTGTGCTCAAAGCTATTTCCTTTAGATCCTGCAATTGCAACTTTTTGTTTCTTGTTTACACTAGTTTGGCATAATGGACAAGAGTGAGCTTCTATTTCTATTTCCTGATTTAAAACATGGATTGTTTGATGCGAAAATTAAAAAACCTATGGAATCTTATTTGCATGCTGGTAGTAATATTAGTATGAACGCTTTGAACACCATTGTTGATAATAATATAGAAAGTTCTAAGCTTGGGGAAGCTGGTTTTCATGATCTTTTTAGTCCCCCAAGCATTGAGGAGAAAATTTTCTTTGATGATACTTTGCCTCCTATTTATGATGATTATAATGATAGTGGTCTTTTGGTGCCACCTACTATGGAGAGTAAATTTTGTTGTGATTATACTATGCCTCCTACACTTGATGAGAATAATAATGATAGCTACTATGTTGAATTTGCTCCTACTACAATTAATAAGAATAACTATGCTTTTGTTGGGAGTAGTACTAATTTTATGCATGAGACTCATGATAAGAATGTTTCATTTGATACTTATATTGTTGAGTTTGCTCATGATGCTACTGAAAGTTATTATGAGAGAGGAAAATATGGTTGTAGAAATTTTCATGTTACTAAAACACCTCTCTATGTGCTGAAATTTTTGAAGCTGCACTTGTTTTATCTTCCTATGCTTGTTACTTTGCTCTTCATGAACTTGTTTATTTACAAGATTCCTATGCATAGGAAGCATGTTAGACTTAAATGTGTTTTGAACTTGCCTCTTGATGCTCTCTTTTGCTTCAAATACTATTTCTTGCGAGTGCATCATTAAAACTGCTGAGCCCATCTTAATGGCTATAAAGAAAAGAACTTCTTGGGAGATAACCCATGTGTTATTTTGCTACAGTACTTTATTTTATATTTGTGTCTTGGAAGTTGTTTACTACTGTAGAAACCTCTTCTTATCTTAGTTTTGTGTTTTGTTGTGCCAAGAAAAGTCTTTGATAGAAAAGTTCATACTAGATTTGGATTACTGCGCAGAAACTGTTTTCTTTGCTGTCACGAATCTGGGCAAAATTCTCTGTAGGTAACTCAGAAAATTATGCCAATTTACGTGAGTGATCCTCAGATATGTACGCAACTTTCATTAAATTTGGGCATTTTCATCTGAGCAAGTCTGGTGCCATTTTAAAATTCGTCTTTACGGACTGTTCTGTTTTGACAGATTCTGCCTTTTATTTCGCATTGCCTCTTTTGCTATGTTGGATGAATTTCTTTGATCCATTAATATCCAGTAGCTTTATGCAATGTCCAGAAGTGTTAAGAATTATTGTGTCACCTCAGAACATGTTAATTTTTATTGTGCACTAACCCTCTAATGAGTTGTTTCGAGTTTGGTGTGGAGGAAGTTTTCAAGGGTCAAGAGAGGAGGATGATATACTATGATCAAGAAGAGTGAAGAGTCTAAGCTTGGGGATGCCCCGGTGGTTCATCCCTGCATATTTCAAGAAGACTCAAGCATCTAAACTTGGGGATGCCTTGGGCATCCCCTTCTTCATCGACAACATTATCAGGTTCCTCCCCTGAAACTATATTTTTATTCAATCACATCTTATGTACTTTACTTGGAGCTAGCGTCTGTGTGCTTTTGTTTTTGTTTGAATAAATTGGATTACATCATGCTTGTATGGGAGAGAGACACGCTCCGCTGGTTCGTATGAACACATGTGTTCTTAGCTCATAATATTCATGGCGAAGTTTTTCTCTTCGTTAAATTGTTGTATGGTTGGAATTGGAAAATGATACATGTAGTAATTGCTATAATGTCTTGGGTAATGTGATACTTGGCAATTGTTGTGCTCATGATTAAGCTCTTGCATCATATGCTTTGCACCCATTAGTGAAGAATACATAGAGCATGCTAAAATTTGGTTTGCATAATTGGTCTCTCTAAGGTCTAGATAATTTCTAGTAAGGTGTTTGAACAACAAGGAAGACGATGTATAGTCTTATAATGCTTGTAATATGTCTTTTATGTAAGTTTTGCTGTACTAGTTCATCCTTGTGTTTGTTTCAAATAACCTTGCTAGCCTAAACCTTGTATCGAGAGGGAATACTTCTCATGCATCCAAATCCTTGAGCCAAACAACACTATGCCATTTGTGTCCACCATACCTACCTACTACATGGTATTTCCTGCCATTCCAAAGTAAATTGCTTGAGTGCTACCTTTAAACAATTCAAAATTTATCACCTCTGATTTGTGTCAATGTTTTATAGCTCATGAGGAAGTATGTGGTGTTTATCTTTCAATCTTGTTGGGCAACTTTCACCAATGGACTAGTGGCTTCATCCGCTTATCCAATAATTTTGCAAAAAGAGCTGGCAATGGGATTCCCGAGTCCCAAATTAATTAACAAAAATAGACACTCCTCCATGGTATGTGATTGTTGGACGGCACCCGAAGGATTCGGTTAGCCATGGCTTGTGTAAGCAAAGGTTGGGAGGAGTGTCATCATAATAAAACTAAAATAAAAAGGCACTCCTTCATGGTATGAGATTGTTGGCAGGCACCCGAGGATTCGGTTAGCCATGGTTTGTGTAAGAAAGGTTGGAAGGAGTGCCACCCAAAAATAAAATAAAATGGGAGCCGCTCTTTGAAGGTTTGTCTGGCAAGGGGGTTAGAGTACCCGCTACCATTCGTTGACAGCAACATACACCTCTCAAAACTTTATTTTTATGCTCTCTTTATGTTTTTAAAATAAAAGCTCTAGCACAAATATAGCAATCGATGCTTTCCTCTTTGAAGGACCATTCTTTTACTTTTATGATGAGTCAGTTCACCTATTTCTCTCCACCTCAAGAAGCAAACACTTGTGTGAACTGTGCATTGATTCCTACATACTTGCTTATTGCACTTATTATATTACTCTATGTTGACAATATCCGTGAGATATACATGTTATAAGTTGAAAGCAACCGCTGAAACTTCATCTTCCATTGTGTTGCTTCAATGTCTTTACTTTGAATTATTGCTTTATGAGTTAACTCTTATGCAAGACTTATTGATGCTTGTCTTGAAGTGCTATTCATGAAAAGTCTTTGCTTTATGATTCAGTTGTTTACTCATGTCATTACCATTGTTTTGATCGCTGCATTCACTACATATGCTGTACAAATAGTATGATCAAGTTTATGATGGCATGTCACTCCAGAAATTATCTTTGTTATCGTTTTACCTGCTCGGGACGAGCAGAACTAAGCTTGGGGATGCTGATACGTCTCCGACGTATCGATAATTTCTTATGTTCCATGCCACATTATTGATGTTATCTACATGTTTTATGCACACTTTATGTCATATTCGTGCATTTTCCGGAACTAACCTATTAACAAGATGCCGAAGTGCCGGTTCTCGTTTTCTGCTGTTTTTGGTTTCGAAATCCTAGTAACGAAATATTCTCGGAATCGGACGAAATCAACGCCCAAGTTCCTATTTTCCCCGGAAGCATCCAGAACACCCGAGAGCCACCGGGGGGGGGCACAGGCCCACCAAACCACATGGCGACGCGGCCAGGGGGGCCCGCGCCACCCTATGGTGTGGGCACCCCTTCGACCCTCTGGCGCCGCCTCTTCGCCTATATAAAGCCCCTGGATCGAAAACCCTATAGCGTACGACGAAACCCACAGAAACCTTCCAGAGCCGCCGCCATCGCGACGCCAAGATCTGGGGGACAGGAGTCTCTGTTCCGGCACCCTGCCGGAGCGGGGAAGTGCCCCGGAAGGCTTCTCCATCGACACCGCTGCCATCTCCACCGCCATCTTCATCACCGCTGCTGCTCCCATGAGGAGGGAGTAGTTCTCCATCAAGGCTCGGGGCTGTACCGGTAGCTATGTGGTTAATCTCTCTCCTATGTACCTCAATACAATGATCTCATGAGCTGCTTTACATGATTGAGATTCATATGAGTTTTGTATCACTACTATCTATGTGCTACTCTAGCAAAGTTATTAAAGTAGTTCTATTCCTCCCGCACGTGTGTAAAGGTGACGAGTGTGTGCACCGTGTTAGTACTTGGTTTATGCTATGATCATGATCTCTTGTAGATTGCGAAGTTAACTATTGCTATGATAATATTGATGTGATCTATTCCTCCTACATATGCATGAAGGTGACGAGTGTGCATGCTATGCTAGTACTTGGTTTAGTCTTTTGATCTATCTTACACTAAAGGTTACTAAAATATGAGCATTATTGTGGAGCTTGTTAACTCCGGCATTGAGGGTTCGTGTAATCCTACGCAATGTGTTCATCATCCAATAAAAGTGTAGAGTATGCATTTATCTATTCTGTTATGTGATCAATGTTGAGAGTGTCCACTAGTGAAAGTGTAATCCCTAGGCCCTTTTCCTAAATACTGCGTTACTACTGCTTGTTTACTGTTTTACTGTGTTACTACTGCTGCAATACCACCACCATCAACTACACGCCCGCAAGCTATTTTCTGGCACCGTTGCTACTGCTCATATATATTCATACCACCTGTATTTCACTATCTCTTCGCCGAACTAGTGCACCTATTAGGTGTGTTGGGGACACAAGAGACTTCTTGCTTTGTGGTTGCGGGGTTGCATGAGAGGGATATCTTTGACCTCTTCCTCCCTGAGTTCGATAAACCTTGGGTATCCACTTAAGGGAAAACTTGCTGCTGTTCTACAAACCTCTGCTCTTGGAGGCCCAACACTGTCTACAGGAAAGGAGGGGGAACGTAGACATCACTCATCTCTTTCTCCTAGCATCTTCTCTCTCCCAAAAAAACTCGCACCAGGTTCCTCTCACTCGCATTTTTGCTCAAGAACTCCAGATTTCTCGATCTCTTTGCTCAGCCCAGATTTCTGTCTGAAATTTGGCACATTTGCTCTCCGGTATGTGACTCCTCCGCCTATCCAAGTAGAATTTTGTTTGGTTGAGTATATCTTGAATATTTTGCTGCTGTAGGTAACATGTTTAGTGAGCTTGCATGCTTGTTCTAAGTTGTATAAACTAGTTTTGATGCATGATTAGTACTCTAGCAAGTTCCTATAGTAGTTCCCCTCAATTATATGTCACCAAATCAAATTTTATATCACTTGTTGAAAATTTCAGAAAAGAGATGAAGAAGTTCATCTTTGGAGAGTTGTTCAAGAAAGGAACAACCAGCACCGGGAGGCCTTCTAGGGCCGCCACCCGGCTTAGGCGATCGTACAATGAGGATATCATCGCGCCTAGCTTCGCGCCCAAAGAGGACAACGGGGCTCCTAATGCTTCATCTTTTCCATGCTATGATTTTCTGAGAAATGCAGGGATATTGGATGATTTATTCACCCTTGTCAATAGGGCGGGCTTAACCACCTACGTGGAAGACGAAAGGGAGCAATACTATATGCTCACCAAAATTTTCGTCGAGAGCTTCGGAGTTCAACAACACGCAATACGAGCCGACAGTTGCATTCAAGATCTATGGTAATCCTGTTACTATGGAATTGGAAGATTTTTGTCGTGCATTGGATATTGCCCCTGTAGGTACAGCAAGGAGGATTGATGACAACCCCGGGACTTGTTGGAGCTCTATCGAGGGATCACCGACGATGATTGTCGCACCATTCAGCGTGGCAAGATAAGGAACATTCAACTCCCCGCCATTAAGTATTTTGCATATTACATTGCTACTAGCATTCTTGGTAGGGAGAACACTAGCAATATTTCTAGTTACCATCTTGCTTTCTTGAATATTGCACTTACTGGACGGACATCTTATCATCTTGGTTCTCTTATTGCTCGCCGCCTGACTAACAGGGGGCCTATTTTTGGAGGAACTATTGCATTGCGCGTTTTAACACATTTAAGACTTCCTATTGATCCTAATGATGTGCCATTAACCCCTAGGAGGCTTGACATCGCTTCTATGAAAAGCCATCATTTTGTTACCACTGATTCCACTTTAGATAATATGGTCTATAGAATGTTGTTTGCTGACGGGGATGAGAAAGAAATCCCTCTTCCCCAGATAGGTTTGTTTTGTATTGACAGGCAACCATGGTCGCGCACTAAGGAGGAGGTGGATGAACATATGAAGATACAAGATTTCCATCAGCAGCATGACTCCGAGGACGCTGAGCCCTCCTATGACTACACCGTCACGTATCCGGGTGCTTCTTCTAGCACATACCCGGAAGATGATCCATCTTCGTCGTACTACGGAGATACTACCTCATGGGGTCGATGGGATTGAACTCCACTTAGGCCAAAAGCCTAAGCTTGGGGGGAGGTATACCGGCATCACTCATTCTTTTCATATTATGGTTTCTGGATACTTTTACATACTTGTTTAGTCTCTTTGAGTGGTTTTCTAATGAGAGGGAGATGATATTTGGGGAAGTGCTGCCTGAAAACAGATTCTGGACTGTTACTAGAAAAATTCATGCGCCCAGCCAGAACGTTATTTTGAGCTGACAATTTTTGTGCATGTTCCCCAGGTTGTTATCTAACTTTTATTAGTTGTACACGTTTCGATCTGAGCAACGGAAGATTTTTGTAAAAATCGATTTTTGTACTGCTGTCAGGTTTTTGGCAGATTTCTGTCATCCTGCTGTTATGTGTTTCTTTTAGTTTTCATTTTCTTGTTCTTGCTTTGTTTCTTTCCTAAAACACAAAAAGACTAAAAATATTTCTGCTGTTTCTCTTCACCATTTGTTTATCTTGGTTTCTTGCATTTGTTGCGCTTTATTTGCTATTGCTAGTTTGCTATAAGAAAACCCAAAAAGATTTTGCTTTGTTTGTTTGTTTCCTTTTGTTCTTGTTTCCAAATTCGAAAACAGCAAAAATATTTGATGTTCTTCTTTGGTTTGTAAAGTTCATCTTGAGTTCAATGGTCTTCGGTGGCTGGAGCGTGGTTTTCATTTCATATTATCCAAGCTACACAAGTGAAAGACAATAATGACGATATTCGACAATCTGATTGTGGTGAGAGGCTGGTATGAACTCTATTTGTTTTCATTTTTGTACATATACTCATCCATGTGAGCATGCTTAGTTGGTTCATGTGAGGTATATGTCATTTAAGAAAGTCTAGTAGTTCATGATCTCTCATGTTTAGCTCCAATTTATTAATATGAGTTGCATGTCATGGATGTTTGCTTGCATTGTTTTATTCATAGATAGGTATGATATTGTGGTATCCTCCTCTGAATAATTCGTTTGAATTAACTTGGCACATGCTCACGCATGCATATGACTGAACAAGAGTCAATTAAGCCTCAATGATTTACATTGTTTCAGAGTTCTTGTATCACTTTTATGCCTCAGTTAATTTATTTTGCCGCAAGCATGATTATGACAGTTATTGCTCTCTTGATTTGTCGCCCCTAGTCTTTTGCTAGCCTTCACTTGTACTGAGCGGGAACGCTGCTCGTGCTTCCAAACACATGAAAACCAAGTTATTCCAGAGTGTCCACCATAAATACCTATGCATGGCATTTCAAACCATCCCAAGTAAATTCTCATGCGCTACCTTTAAATCCTTCAAAATATTTCTCAATTTGTGTTTATGTTTCATAGCTCATGAGGAAGTATGTGGTGTTTAGCTTTCAACCTTGTCATTTACTTTTGACGGACTCTCATATGGACTAGTGGCACATACGCTTATCCAATAATTTTGCAAAAAGAGCTGGCAACGGGATTCCCAGTCCCAAATTAATTAACTTAAATAGACACTCCTCCATGGTTTGTGATTGTTGGACGGTACCCGAAGGATTCGGTTAGCCATGGCTTGTGTAAGCAAAGGTTGGGGGGAGTGTCATCATCATAATAAAACTAAAATAAAAAGGCACTCCTTCATGGTATGAGATTGTTGGCAGTGCACCCGAGGATTCGGTTAGCCATGGTTTGTGTAAGAAAGGTTGGAAGGAGTGCCACATAAATATGCAATAATTCATGGGAGCCGCTCTTGAAAGTCCGGTTGGCGAGGTAGTTGGTGTACCCATTACCATTCGTTGACAACAACAAACACCTCTCAAAATAATTTTACTCCCGATTTCAAAAATGAAAAGATCTAGCGCATGTTAATCCTCGCTTCCCTCTGCGAAGGGTCAATCTTTTACTTTTATGTTGTGTCTCCATCCTTTCTTTGAGCACTTTCTTGAGAGCACAACTGTCATTCTTAGTATAATATGCTTGTCTCAAAATATGATTGATTGTGGTATAACTTTGATGCTTTTATCTTTGACAATCACTACTTCTAGTCTTTCTATGAACTCCAGAGGTGCCTGGGCATTTATGTTTTTCCAATCAAATACGGGCAAGCGAGATACCATTCTATCATACTCTCTAATGAACATTGCAATCCTGCTTATATACATGATTCATGATTCTTATTATTAATTGTTGGTACCTCTCCATGATTGACATAGCTGTTAGATGATCCTATTTGCATATATCTCATTATTAACTGCTTAAGTATTAGCCATAGCATGAGAATATATACATCATATGAGCAAATGTGTTCGTGAAAGTTCTTTTATCGCTCGGTTGTTAACTGAATTGCTTGAGGACAAGCAATAAGCTAAGCTTAGGGGGAGTTGATACGTCAAAACGTATCTACTTTCCCGAACACTTTTGCTATTGTTTTGCCTCTAATTTGTGTATTTTGGATGCAACTAACACGGACTAACGCTGTTTTCAGCGGAACTGTTCTGGTGTCTCGTTTTTGTGCAGAAATCCAACTTTCAGGAAAAACCTCGGGATTTTGACAGAAGGCCCTATTTTCCCAGAATACTGACGGAGCCAGAAGGACAAGTAAGATGGAGGCCCGAGGGCCCCACACCATAAGGCGGCGCGTCCTAGGGGGGGCCCGCGCGGCCCTATGGTGTGGCCCCCTCGGCCGGCCTCCGACGCCCTCCTTCGGACTACTTATTGGCCTCGACCTAAAAACGCACGGGGAGAAGTCGAAATCGCCAGAAACCCTCCAGAACGCCGCCACATCGCGAAACTCCCTCGCGGGAGCCAGAAGTCTCCGTTCTGGCACTCCGCCGGGATTGGGAATTAGAGGAGATCATCGCCGCCATCACCGCCAACGCCTCTACATCAACCAGCCATGTTTCCCCCATCCATGTGTGAGTAATTCCCCCGCTGTAGGCCGAAGGGGATGGTAGGGATTGGATGAGATTGGTCATGTAATAGCATAAGATTGTTAGGGCATAGTGCCTAGTGTCCAGTAATTGGTACTTTGATGATATTGTTGCAACTTGTTATGCTTAATGCTTGTCACTAGGGCCCGAGTGCCATGATCTCAGATCTGAACATGTTATTGTTTCATCATGATATTCATTGTTTATTGATCTTACCTGCAAGTTGTATACACATGTCGTCTGTCCGGAACCGATGGCCCCGAAGTGACGAAATCGGGACAACCGGAGGGAATGGTAGTGATGTGAGGATCACATGTGTTCACGGAGTGTTAATGCTTTGCTCCGGTACTCTATTAAAGGAGTACCTTAATATCCGATGAGTTTCCCTTGAGGCCCGGCTGCCACCGGCTGGTAGGACAAAAGATGTTGTGCAAGTTTCTCATTGCGAGCATGTACGACTATATATGGAACACATGCCTATTGATTGATTAGTACTTGGACACCGTTTTATTATTACCTACAAATGCCCTGCTATGATTGTTACATGAGTTTCTCTCATCCATGCAACGCCCGTTCATCCGTCCCCATGCCTACAGTATTTTAATCCTGCTGTTTACTAAAATCACTACTGCTGTCTTTGTTACTCTGCTGCTGTTATTTCACTACTGCTACTGCTATAAAACTGTTACTACTGATAAACTCTTGTGAGCAAGTCTGTTTCCAGGTGCAGCTGAATTGACAACTCTGCTGTTAAGACTTCCAAGTGTTCTTTGTCTCCCCTTGTGTCGAATCAATAAATTGGGTTTTACTTCCCTCGAAGACTGTTGCGATCCCCTATACTTGTGGGTCATCAGTCTCCAAGTCTTCGAATAAGACCCGAACCAAAAACCTTCCATATGTAGGGGAAACCTAGCCAAGTTAGGACTCCCACTAGAGGTGGGAGTTCCACCTCCCATATGGGGGGTGGCCGGCCCCCTAAGGGGGAGTCCACTTGGGACTCCTCCCCCACTAGGGTTGGCCGGCCATGGGACTCCACCTTCCTTGGTGGTTTCTTCCGGACTTTTCTAGAACCTTCTAGAACCTTCCATAGAACCTTCCGCGACATTTTAATTCACATAAAATGACATCCTATATATGAATCTTATTTTCCGGACCATTCCGGAACTCCTTGTGATGTCCGGGATCTCATCCGGGACTCCGAACAAATATTCGAACTCCATTCCATATTCAAGTTCTACCATTTCAACATCCAATTTTAAGTGTGTCACCCTACGGTTCGTGAACTATGCGGACATGGTTGAGTACTCACTCCGACCAATAACCAATAGCGGGATCTGGAGATCCATAATGGCTCCCACATATTCAACGATGACTTTAGTGATCGAATGAACCATTCACATACAATACCAATTCCCTTTGTCACGCGATATTTTACTTGTCCGAGGTTTGATCTTCGGTATCACTCTATACCTTGTTCAACCTCGTCTCCCGACAAGTACTCTTTACTCGTACCGTGGTATGTGGTCTCTTATGAACTCATTCATATGCTTGCAAGACATTAGACGACATTCCACCGAGAGGGCCGGAGTATATCTATCCGTCATCGGGATGGACAAATCCCACTGTTGATCCATATGCCTCAACTCATACTTTCCGGATACTTAATCCCACCTTTATAGCCACCCATTTACGCAGTGGTGTTTGGTGTAATCAAAGTACCTTTCCGGTATAAGTGATTTACATGATCTCATGGTCATAAGGACTAGGTAACTATGTATCGAAAGCTTATAGCAAATAACTTAATGACGAGATCTTATGCTACGCTTAATTGGGTGTGTCCATTACATCATTCATATAATGATATAACCTTGTTATTAATAACATCCAATGTTCATGATTATGAAACTAATCATCCATTAATCAACAAGCTAGTTTTAAGAGGCATACTAGGGACTTCTTGTTGTCTACATATCACACATGTACTAATGTTTCGGTTAATACAATTATAGCATGATATATAAACATTTATCATAAACATAAAGATATAAATAATAACCACTTTATTATTGCCTCTAGGGCATATCTCCTTCATCTAGCTACTGCTATGGACCCATAGTCCAGGGGTAGACTACTCACACATCACTCCGGAGGCGACCATGGCGGCGTAGAGTCCTCCGGGAGATGATTCCCCTCTCCGGCAAGGTGCCGGAGGCGATCTCCTGAATCCCCGGATGGGATTGGCGGCGGCGGCGTCTGCGGAAGGTTTTCCGTATCGTGGCTCTCGGTGCTGGGGGTTTCGCGACGAAGGCTATTTGTAGGCGGAAGGGCAGGTCAAGGGGCGTCACGAGGGCCCACACCATAGGTCGGCGCGGCCGGGGCTTGGGCCGCGCCGCCCGTGGTTTGGCCACCTCGTGGCCCCACTTCATCTCCTCTTCGGTCTTCGGAAGCTTCGTGGCAAAATAGGACCACGGGCGTTGATTTCGTCCAATTCCGAGAATATTTCCTTACTAGGATTTACGAAACCAAAAACGACAGAAAACAAGAATCGGCACTTTGGCATCTTGTTAATAGGTTAGTTCCAGAAAATGCACGAATATGACATAAAGTGTGCATAAAACATGTAGATATCATCAATAATGTGGCATCGAACATAAGAAATTATCGATACGTCGGAGACGTATCACACCACGATCCTCATGAGTTGATGAATGAGCTGAAAGCTATATTCGAGACTCATGCGGCCGTGGAATGCTATGAAGCATCGAAACAATTCTTCAGCTGCATGATGGAAGAAGGTAGCTCCGTTAGTGAGCACATGCTCGCCATGACCGGGCATGCGAAGGAACTCAGTGACTTGGGAATAGTGATTCCTAACAGACTGGGGATTAATCGTGTCCTTCAATCACTGCCACCAAGTTACAAGAACTTCGTGATGAACTACAACATGCAGAACATGAACAAGGAGTTACCTGAACTCTTTGGCATGCTAAAAGCTGCTGACATTGAGATCAAGAAAGAGCACCAAGTGTTGATGGTCAACAAGACCACCAGTTTCAAGAAATAGGGCAAGTCTAAGGGAAAATTCAAGAAGGGTGGCAAGAAAGCTGCCACGCCTCCTGTGAAACCTAAGAACGGCCCTAAGCCTGATGCTGAGTGCTATTACTGCAAGGAGAAGGGACACTGCAAGCGTAATTGCTCCAAAAATCTGGATGATTTGAAGAGCGTCCTTGTCAAGAAGAAGAAAGAAGGTATATTTGATATACATGTTATAGATGTTTATCTCACTGGTTCTCGTACTAGTACCTGGGTATTTGATACTGGTTCGGTTGCTCATATTTGTAACTCGAAACAGGAACTAAAGAATAAACGACAACTGCTGAAAGATGAAGTGACGATGCGCGTTGGAAACGGATCCAAGGTCGGTGTGATCGCAGTCGGCACACTTCCTCTACATCTACCTTCGGGATTAGTTTTAAGCCTAAATAATTGTTATTATGTACCTGCGTTGAGCATGAACATTATATCTGGATCTTGTTTAATGCAAGACGGTTATTCATTTAAGTCTGAGAATAATGCTTGTTCTATTTTTATGAATAATATCTTTTATGGTCGAGCACCACAAAAGAATGGCTTATTTCTGTTAGATCTCGATAGTAGTGATACGCATATACGTAACGTTGATGCTAAGCGAATTAAATTGAATGATAATTCTACTTATATGTGGCACTGTCGTCTTGGTCATATTGGAGTGAAACGCATGAAGAAACTCCATACTGATGGATTACTTGAATCACTTGACTTTGAGTCACTTGATAGATGCGAAGCATGTCTAATGGGTAAAATGACTAAGACTCCATTTTATGGTATGATGGAGCGAGCTACTGACTTATTGGAAATCATACATACCGATGTGGGCGGACCAATGAGCGTAGCATCGCGCGGTGGTTATCATTATATTCTAACCTTCACAGATGATCTGAGTAGATATGGGTATATCTATTTCATGAAACATAAATCCGAAACTTTCTAGAAGTTTAAGGAATTTCAAAGTGAAGTAGAAAATCAACGTAACAAGAAGATTAAATTTCTACGATCTGATCGTGGAGGTGAATATCCGAGTTATGAGTTTGGCATGCATTTAAAGAAATGCGGAATACTTTCACAATTGACACCGCCGGGAACACCACAACGAAACGGTGTGTCCGAACGTCGTAATCGAACTCTCTTAGATATGGTTCGTTCTATGATGTCTCTTACTGATTTGCCGTTATCTTTTTGGAGTTATGCGTTGGAGACAGCCGCATTCACTTTAAATAGAGCACCATCAAAATCCGTAGAAACGACACCGTATGAATTATGGTTTAATAAGAAACCTAAGCTATCGTTCTTGAAAGTTTGGGGTTGCGAAGCCTATGTAAAGAAGTTACAACCGGACAAGCTAGAACCCAAAGCGGAGAAATGCGTCTTCATAGGATACCCTAAGGAAACTATAGGGTACACTTTCTATCACATATCCGAAGGCAAAATCTTTGTTGCTAAGAACGGAACTTTTCTTGAGAAAGAATTTCTCACTAAAGAAGTGACTTGGAAGAAAAGTAGAACTCGATGAGATTGATGAATCTATACTCGTTGACCGAGTAGCGCAGTATCGGAAGTTGTACTTGTACCGCCTACACCGGCAACGAGAGGAAGCTAATGATAATGATCATGAAACTTCGAACGAGGAAACTACCGAACCTCGTAGATCGACAAGGGAACGTGCCACTCCCGATTGGTATGATCCTTGTCTAAATGTCATGATTGTGGATAACAATGATAAGGACCCTGCGACGTATGAAGAAGCGATGATGAGCCCAGATTCCAACAAATGGCAAGAAGCCATGAAATCCGAAATGGGATCCATGTATGATAACAAAGTATGGACTTTGGTAGACTTACCTGATAGCCGAAAGGCTGTCGAGAATAAATGGATCTTCAAGAGAAAAACAGATGCTGATGGTAATATTACTGTCTATAAAGCTCGACTTGTCGCAAAGGGTTTCCGAAAAATTCAACTAGTTGACTACGATGAGACTTTCTCACCTATAGCGAAGCTAAAATCTGTGAGGATTTTGTTAGCAATAGCTGCATTTTTCGATTATGAGATTTGGCAGATGGATGTCAAAACGGCGTTCCTTAATGGAGACATTGAGGAAGAGTTGTATATGGTACAACCCAAAGGTTTTGTCGATCCTAAAAATGCCGACAAAGTATGCAAACTTCAGCGTTCAATCTATGGACTCGAAGCAAGCATCGAGAAGTTGGAACCGACGCTTTGATAAGGTGATCAAAGACTTCGGGTTTATACAGGTGTCATGGAGAGGCCTGTATTTACAAGAAAGTGAGTGGGAGCTCCGTAGCATTCCCGATATTATATGTAGATGACATATTATTGATCGGGAATGATATAGAACTATTAAGCGAGTGTTAAAGGTTATTTGAATAATAGTTTTTCAATGAAAGACCTTGGTGAAGCATCGTATATATTAGGCATCAAGATTTATAGAGATAGATCAAGACGCCTAATAGGGCTATCACGAGTACATACCCGGACAAGATTCTAAAGAAGTTTAGAATGGACGAAAGTAAGAAAGGGTTCTTACCTATGTTACCGGGCAAGGTCTTGAGTAAGACTCAAGGACCGGCTACGGCAGAAGAAAGAGAAAGGATGAGTAAAATCCCCTATGCCTCGGCGATAGGATCTATCATGTATGCCATGCTATGTACTAGACCGGATATAGCACATGTTGTTAGTTTGACTAGCAGATATCAAAGTGATCCAGGAATGGAACACCGGACAGCGGTCAAGAATATCTCGAAGTACTTGAAAAGAACTAAGGATATGTTTCTTTGTTATGGAGGTGACCAAGAGCTCGTTGTAAGTGGTTACACCGATGCAAGTTGGAACACCGATCCCGATGACTCTAAGTCACAATGCGGGTACGTGTTTATATTGAATGGTGCTGCGATGAAGCTGGGCAAGCTCGAAGCGGTGCACGGTGGCGAAGTCTTCAACGGAATCGAGTACATAGCGGCATCAGAGGCTTCATCAGAAGCGGTATGGACGAAGAGGTTCATTGTAGAGCTCGGTGTGGTTCCTAGTGCATTGGACCCATTAATCATTTATTGTGATAACATGGGTGCCATCGCCAATGCACAAGAGCCAAGGTCACACAAGAGGCTGAAGCATATCAAGCTGTGTTACCACTCGATTCGCGAGTACATCGAAGATGAAGAAGTAAAGATTTGCAAAGTACACACTGATCTGAATGTAGCAGATCCGTTGACTAAAGCTCTCCCTAGGGCAAAGCATGACCAACACCAGAATGCCATGGGTGTTAGGTATATTACAATGTAATCTAGATTATTGACTCTAGTGCAAGTGGGAGACCGAAGGAGATATGCCCTAGAGGCAATAATAAAGTGGTTATTATTTATATCTTTATGTTTATGATAAATGTTTATATATCATGCTATAATTGTATTAACCGAAACATTAGTACATGTGTGATATGTAGACAAACAAGAAGTCCCTAGTATGCCTCTTAAACTAGCTTGTTGATTAATGGATGGTTAGTTTCATAATCATGAACATTGGATGTTATTAATAACAAGGTTATATCATTGTAACAATGATGTAATGGACACACCCAATTAAGCGTAGCATAAGATCTCGTCATTAAGTTATTTGCTATAAGCTTTCGATACATAGTTACCTAGTCCTTATGACCATGAGATCATGTAAATCACTTATACCGTAAAGGTACTTTGATTACATCAAACGCCACTGCGTAAATGGGTGGTTATAAAGGTGGGATTAAGTATCCGGAAAGTATGAGTTGAGGCATATGGATCAACAGTGGGATTTGTCCATCCCGATGACGGATAGGTATACTCTGGGCCCTCTCGATGGAATGTCGTCTAATGTCTTGCAAGCATATGAATGAGTTCATAAAGAGACCACATACCACGGTACGAGTAAAGAGTACTTATCAGGAGACGAGGTTGAACAAGGTATAGAGTGATACCGTAGATCAAACCTCGGACAAGTAAAATATCGCGTGACAAAAGGAATTGGTATTGTATGTGAACGGTTCATTCGATCACTAAATTCATCGTTGAATATGTGGGAGCCATTATGGATCTCCAGATCCCGCTATTGGTTATTGGTCGGAGTGAGTACTCAACCATGTCCGCATAGTTCACGAACCGTAGGGTGGCACACTTTAAGTTGGATGTTGAAATGGTAGAACTTGAATATGGAATGGAGTTCGAATATTTGTTCGGAGTCCCGGATGAGATCCCGGACATCACGAGGAGTTCCGGAATGGTCCGGAGAATAAGGTTCATTTATAGGATGTCATTTTATGTGAATTAAAATGACGCGGAAGGTTCTATGGAAGGTTCTAGAAGGTTCTAGAAAAGTCCGGAAGAAACCACCAGGGAAGGTGGAGTCCACATGGGACTCCACCTCCATGGCCGGCCAACCCTAGTGGGGGTGGAGTCCCAAGTGGACTCCCCTTAGGGGGCCGGCCACCCCCCCATATGGGAGGTGGAACTCCCACCTCTAGTGGGAGTCCTAGCTTGGGTAGGTTTCCCCACCATATGGAAGGTTTTTGGTTCGGGTCTTATTCGAAGACTTGGAGACCAACACTTGGGGTTCCACCTATATAATGAAGGGCCAAGGGGAGGGGGCCGGCCACCCAAGAACAACCAAGGTGGCCGCACCCCTTAGTGGCCGGCGCCCCCCTCTCCCAAACCCTAGCGGCCTCTCTCCTCCACCACGTCCCGCACGCTTAGCGAAGCTCCACCGAACTTCTCCACCACCACCGATACCACGCCGTCGTGCTGTCGGATTCAAGAGGAGCTACTACTTCCGCTGCCCGCTGGAACGGGAGGTGGACGTCGTCTTCATCAACAACCGAACGTGTGACCGAGTACGGAGGTGCTGCCCGTTCGTGGCGCCGGAAGCGATCGTGATCAAGATCTTCTACGCGCTTTTGCAAGCGGCAAGTGAACATCTACCGCCGCAACAAGAGCCTCATCTTGTAGGCTTTGGAATCTCTTCAAGGGTGAGACTCGATACCCCCTCGTTGCTACCGTCTTCTAGATTGCATCTTGGCTTGGATAGCGTGTTCGCGGTAGGAAATTTTTTGTTTTCTATGCAACGTTATCCTACATGATATGATGAACACTTTGAGTGTTCGCCATTGAAATCACACCTTGTCTCGTGATGATCGGACTTAGGTGCGGTGGATTTGGTTCGTGTGATCACGAAGACAATGCGAGGGATATTGTTTTGAGTGGGAGTTCACCTAGATTTTTAATTATTTTGAATTAAAATTTGAACTCAATTTGTCATAAACTTAGTCTAAACTTTTGCAAATATATGTTGTAGAGATGGTGTCCCCAATCAATTTTAACCAGTTCCTAGAGAAAGAAAAACTTAAGAGCAACGGTAGCAACTTCACCGACTGGTTCCGTCATGTGAGGATCTTCCTCTCTGGCGGAAATCTGCAATTTGTGCTTGATGCACCGCTAGGTGACCCTCCTGCAGAAACTGAAACCGATGAAGTAAAAGCTATTTACGAGACTCGGAAAACTCGGTACTCTCAAGTTCAGTGTGCCCTCCTGTGCAGTCTGGAAGCCGATCTTCAAAAACGTGAGCACCACGATCCTCATGAGTTGGTCAATGAGCTGAAAGCTATATTTGAGACTCATGCGGCCGTGGAATGCTATGAAGCATCGAAACACTTCTTCAACTGCATGATGGAAGAAGGCAGCTCCATTAGTGAGCACATGCTCGCCATGACCGGGCATGCGAAGAAACTCAGTGACTTGGGAATAGTGATTCCTAACAGACCGGGGATTAATCGTGTCCTTCAATCACCGCCACCAAGTTAAAAGAACTTTGTGATGAACTACAATATGCAGAACATGAACAAGGAGTTACCTGAACTCTTTGGCATGCTAAAAGCTGCTGAGATTGAGATCAAGAAAGAGCACCAAGTGTTGATGGTCAACAAGACCACCAGTTTCAAGAAACAGGGCAATCCTAAGGGAAAATTCAAGAAGGGTGGCAAGAAAGCTGCCACGCCTCCTGTGAAACCTAAGAACGGCCCTAAGCCTGATGCTGAGTGCTATTACTGCAAGGAGAAGGGACACTGGAAGCGTAATTGCTCCAAGTATCTGGCTGATCTGAAGAGCGGCCTTGTCAAGAAAAAGAAAGAAGGTATATCTGATATACATGTTATAGATGTTTATCTCACTGGTTCTCGTTCTCGTACCTGCGTATTTGATACTGGTTCGGTTGCTCATATTTGTAACTCGAAACAGGAACTAAAGAATAAACGAAGACTACTGAAAGATGAAGTGACGATGCGCGTTGGAAATGGATCCAAAGTCGATGTGATCGCTGTCGGCACACTTCCTCTACATCTACCTTCGGGATTAGTTTTAAGCCTAAATAATTGTTATTTTGTACCCGCGTTGAGCATGAACATTATATCTGGATCTTGTTTAATGCAAGACGGTTATTCATTCAAGTCCGAGAATAATGGTTTTTCTATTTTTATGAATAATATCTTTTATGGTTGAGCACCCGAAAAGAATGGCTTATTTCCGTTAGATCTCGATAGTAGTGATACGCATATACATAACATTGATGCTAAGCGAATTAAATTGAATGATAATTCTACTTATATGTGGCACTCGTCGTCTTGGTCATATTGGAGTGAAACGCATGAAGAAACTCCATACCGATGGATTACTTGAATCACTTGACTTTGAGTCACTTGATAGATGCGAAGCATGTCTAATGGGAAAAATGACTAAGACTCCATTTTCTCGGTATTATGGAGCGAGCTACAGACTTATTGGAAATCATACATACCGATGTGTGCGGACCAATGAGTGTAGCATCGCGCGGTGGTTATCGTTATGTTCTAACCTTCACATATGATCTGAGTAGATATGGGTATATCTATTTCATGAAACATAAATCCGAAACTTTCGAGAAGTTTAAGGAATTCCAAAGTGAAGTAGAAAATCAACGTAACAAGAAGATTAAATTTCTACGATCTGATCGTGGAGGTGAATATCTGAGTTATGAGTTTGGCATGCATTTAAAGAAATGCGGAATACTTTCACAATTGACACCGCCGGGAACACCACAACGAAACGGTGTGTCCGAACGTCGTAATCGAACTCTCTTAGATATGGTTCGTTCTATGATGTCTCTTACCGATTTGCCGTTATCATTTTGGAGTTATGCATTAGAGACAGCCGCATTCACTTTAAATAGAGCACCATCAAAATCCGTAGAAACGACACCGTATGAATTATGGTTTAATAAGAAACCTAAGCTGTCGTTCCTTAAAGTTTGGGGTTGCGAAGCCTATGTAAAGAAGTTACAGCCGGACAAGCTAGAACCCAAAGCGGAGAAATGCGTCTTCATAGGATACCCTAAAGAAACTATAGGGTACACTTTCTATCACAGATCCGAAGGCAAAATCTTTGTTGCCAAGAACGGAACCTTTCTTGAGAAAGAATTTCTCACTAAAGAAGTGACTGGAAGAAAAGTAGAACTCGATGAGATTGATGAATCTATACTCGTTGATCAAGTAGCGCAAGTACCGGAAGTTGTACCTGTACCGCCTACACCGGCAACAGAGGAAGCTAATGATAATGATCATGAAACTTCGAACGAGGAAACTACTGAACCTCGCAGATCGACAAGGGAACGTGCCACTCCTGATTGGTATGATCCTTGTCTAAATGTCATGATTGTGGACAACAATAATGAGGACCCTGCGACGTATGAAGAAGAGATGATGAGCCCAGATTCCAACAAATGGCAAGAAGCCATGAAATCCGAAATGGGATCCATGTATGATAACAAAGTATGGACTTTGGTAGACTTACCTGATAGCCAAAAGGTTGTCGAGAATAAATGGATCTTCAAGAGAAAAACAGATGCTGATGGTAATATTACTGGTCTATAAAGCTCGACTTGTCGCAAAGGGTTTCCGACAAATTCAAGGAGTTGACTACGATGAGACTTTCTCACTCGTAGCGAAGCTAAAATCTGTGAGGATTTTGTTAGCAATAGATGCATTTTTCGATTATGAGATTTGGCGTGATGGATGTCAAAACGGCGTTCCTTAATGGAGACATTGAGGTAGAGTTGTATATGGTACAACCCAAAGGTTTTGTTGATCCTAAAAATGCTGACAAAGTATGCAAACTTCAGCGTTCAATCTATGGACTGAAGCAAGCATCAAGAAGTTGGAACCGACGCTTTGATAAGGTGATCAAAGACTTCGGGTTTATACAGTGTCATGGAGAGGCCTCGTATTTACAAAAAAGTGAGTGGGAGCTCTGTAGCATTCCTGATATTATATGTAGATGACATATTATTGATTGGGAATGATATAGAACTATTAAGCAGTTGAAAAGGTTATTTGAATAATAGTTTTTCAATGAAAGACCTTGGTGAAGCATCGTATATATTAGGCATCAAGATTTATAGAGATAGATCAAGACGCCTAATAGGGCTATCACAGAGTACATACCTGGACAAGATTCTAAAGAAGTTTAGAATGGACGAAAGTAAGAAAGGGTTCTTACCTATGTTACCAGGCAAGATCTTGAGTAAGACTCAAGGACCGGCTACGGCAAAACAAAGAGAAAGGATGAGTAATATCCCCTATGCCACGGCAGTAGGATCTATCATGTATGCCATGCTATGTACTAGACCGGATATAGCACATGCTGTTAGTTTGACTAGCAGATATCAAAGTGATCCAGGAATGGAACACTGGACAGCGGTCAAGAATATCCTAAAGTACTTGAAAAGAACTAAGGATATGTTTCTTTGTTATGGAGGTGACCAAGAGCTCGTTGTAAGCGGTTACACCGATGCAAGTTGGAACACTGATCCTGATGACTCTAAGTCACAGTCTGGGTACGTGTTTATATTGAATGGTGCTGCAGTAAGCTGGGCAAGCTCAAAGCAGTGCACGGTGGCGAAGTCTTCAACAGAATCAGAGTACATAGCGGCTTCAGAGGCTTCATCAGAAGCGGTATGGATGAAGAGGTTCATTGTAGAGCTCAGTGTGGTTCCTAGTGCATTGGACCCATTAGTCATCTACTGTGACAACATGGGTGCCATCGCCAATGCACAAGAACCAAGGTCACACAAGAGGTTGAAGCATATCAAGCTGCGTTACCACTCGATTCGCGAGTACATCGAAGATGGAGAAGTAAATATTTGCAAAGTACACACTGATCTGAATGTAGCAGATCCGTTGACTAAAGCTCTCCCTAGGGCAAAGCATGACCAACACCAGAATGCCATGGGTGTTAGGTATATTACAATGTAATCTAGATTATTGACTCTAGTGCAAGTGGGAGATCGAAGGAGATATGCCCTAGAGGCAATAATAAAGTGGTTATTATATATCTTTATGTTTATGATAAATGTTTATATACCATGCTATAATTGTATTAACCGAAACATTAGTACATGTGTGATATGTAAACAACAAAGAGTCCCTAGTATGCCTCTTAACTAGCTTGTTGATTAATGGATGATTAGTTTCATAATCATGAACATTGGATGTTATTATTAACAAGGTTATGTCATTGTATGAATGATGTAATGGACACACCCAATTAAGCGTAGAATAAGATCACGTCATTAAGTTATTTGCTATAAGCTTTCGATACATAGTTACCTAGTACTTATGACCATGAGATCATGTAAATCACTTATACCGGAAATGTACTTTGATTACATCAAACGCCACTGCGTAAATGGGTGGATATAAAGGTGGGATTAAGTATCCGGAAAGTATGAGTTGAGGCATATGGATCAACAGCGAGATTTGTCCATCCCGATGACGGATAGATATACTCTGGGCCCTCTCGGTGGAATGTCGTCTAATATCTTGCAAGCATATGAATAAGTTCATAAGAGACCACATACCACGGTACGAGTAAAGAGTACTTGTCAGGAGACGAGATTGAACAGGGTATAGAGTGATACCGATGATCAAACCTCGGACAAGTAAAATATCGCGTGACAAGGGGAATTGGTATCGTATGTGAATGGTTCATTCGATCACTAAAGTCATCGTTGAATATGTGGGAGCCACTATGGATCTCCAGATCCCGCTATTGGTTATTGGTCGGAGAGAGTACTCAACCATGTCCGCATAGTTCACGAACCGTAGGGTGACACACTTAAAGTTGGATGTTGAAATGGTAGAACTTGAATATGGAATGGAGTTCGAATATTTGTTCGGAGTCTCGGATGAGATCCCGGACATCACGAGGAGTTCCGGAATGGTCCGGAGAATAAGATTCATATATAGGAAGTCATTTTATAAGATTTAAAATGATCCGGAAGGTTCTATGGAATGTTCTAGAAGGTTCTAGAAAAGTCCGGAAGAAACCACTTTGGAAGGCGGAGTCCCAAAGGGACTCCACCTCCATGGCCGGCCAACCCTAGAGGGGGAGGAGTCCCAAGTGGACTCCCCTAAGGGGGCCGGCCACCCCCCACATGGAAGGGGGGAATCCCACCCCAAGTGGGATTCCCACCTTGGGTAGGTTTCCCTATCACATGGAAGGTTTTGGGTTCGGGTCTTATTCGGAGACTTGTAGTCCAACACTTGGGGCTTCCACCTATATAATGAGGGCCAAGGGGAGGGGGCCGGCCACCCCAACAACCACAAGGTGGCCGCACCCCTCAAGTGGCCGGCGCCCCCCTCTCCCCAAACCCTAGCCGCCCCGCTCCTCCACTTCCCGCACGCTTAGCGAAGCTCCGCCGGGTTTCTCCACCACCACCGACACCACGACGTCGTGCTGTCGGATTCAAGAGGAGCTACTACTTCCGCTGCCCGCTGGAACGGGAGGTGGACGTCGTCTTCATCAACAACCGAACGTGTGACCGAGTACGGAGGTGCTGCCCGTTCGTGGCGTCGTGATCAAGATCTTCTACGCGCTTTTGCAAGCGGCAAGTGAATGTCTACCGCAGCAACAAGAGCCTCATCTTGTAGGCTTTGGAATCTCTTCAAGGGTGAGACTCGATAATCCCCTCGTTGCTACCGTCTTCTAGATTGCATCTTGGCTTGGATTGCGTGTTCGAGGTAGGAAATTTTTTGTTTTCTATGCAACGAATCCCTACATACTTAGCCATGTATTGTCCGCTCTCGGTGAGGGTCCAAGAGATATCATCCATCATCTCCTCATTGAGATTGATGTCTCGGAGAAGGGTCCAATAGAAGGGACCAATCTAATCAATACCAATAGATCCGCCATTAGATATATTTTTTATATGGCTCGTCTAAGTCGTAGTCGACTACTCATATTTTCTTTAGTCTCAGTCATCCGAGATAAGTGCAATCCCAGTTCAGAGAAAAGTATAACTCGTATCCAATTGCACTTTTCTGAAAAGTGAGACTTAAGAAAAAAAAACCAGTTGCTTGAGATTCAACAAAACATCATATAATGTATTTATTTAATAATATAGTTGACTATATCATCTTCTATACATTTGATTAAAATTAGAAGTCGTTGACTTTTTAAACTAAGTTTATACGCCATGTATTTGGTGCCGAGGGGTGCCCATGGCTTGTCATTCTCGGTAGCTTTTAAAATTACTCCGCTGCGGACATGTCTCACATTTTTTGGCGAACCTAACAACACAAGATGGCCACTGCTTCATTAGGATAAACATGCTTACCCTGCTCATATGCATATAGAAGAATCGACCTGCGATTATAGAAGTGATCGCCTAAACCAATTTAGCCTAACACATGTTACCCCTTAGGCTGACATCACATATACTACCAGCAGTACCAACATTTTCTTTGGTTCTAGTAACAACGATGACATGCACATGACAAGGCAATGCTTGCGCAAGCAGGGAGACGTCGAGCTTCGGTCAAACCAGTGCCATCTAGTAAGTACGGTCTACCTCTCAAGTCTCAACCGCTAACAGTTCACGCGACATAGTCACGGCTGCAGCTTTTGGGCAAAATGGCACGCTACGAATCATGTTTCTGGATTCGTGATCCTCGACGAATTTTCAATCCAAATGTGATTGCTTTGTTTATGGTGTGCTGTTACGTCTACACTGCTCGGCACGTGGTTTAAAGTTAGTACCTTCCCCTTTTTTTCCCTCTTGTTGTGGAAGTAGAATACCAGATGATGTTCCACTTCGAGTGGGTTTGGGATATCGATCGTAGTTGGGCAAAGTCTGCGCGCGATGTGGAGTCACCATCTGAAGTTATGAGCGAAAATGTCGTCTTTTTCTGAAACCGTGTCACATAATTCTCGCCACGACAGTCTTCCGTATAGCAAGTTGTCGACAACCAAAGAAAAAGAAGAGAAATTTTCCATCTCAAAGATTGCAAAGATAGGAGATATATATGACTGGTCTCTAGCTACCACACGTCTTACCTGTAGCAGTATACTCTGGTTGAGTAGTGCGCAATACAGCCATAGAGAGACGGCAAAACATTCTTCTCTTGCCTCAGCATCAATCTTGTTTATTCGATCTAGCAGCTGCAACTCGCAAAACACCATGAGAGTAAGTTGTTCTTAAATTTTACTTCATGTTCATCTGTCTTAGGCACGTACACCTGCTCAATTAACCGCTGGCCGAAATCTTTCAGAAGGAGATCATCATCCGGATGCAGCCGGGGTCGGACAGATACCACAAGAGAGCTCTCAAGGTGGCCGCCGCGGTGAGCGGTATGTTCGATCGATTCTTCGTCTTTGTCACGGGACCGAATGCATCCGGTGGATTAGAGGTTCTTTTACAGGAGTAGTGTCGGTCACGAGGACCGGCAGGAACATGGAGCTGCTGGTGGTGATCGGCGACGGCGTGGACGAGGGCCTTCTGACCAAGAAGCTGAGGAAGGAGGTCGGGGAGGCGGAGATAGTGGAGCTGCGGACGCTAGCGGCGGGCGCCTCGGGCTCGGGGTATCTGCCGGGCACGTCGTCCAGGGACGTCGCCGCCGCGCACTCCCGGTCTCCGCACCACTGGCATTCCGTCAACACTCCGGGCCGGGACTTGCCGGTGAGGGGCCACGTCTCGTACCCGGTCTCAGCACCGTCGCCTCTGGCCAACCCCGCGGTCGCACGGTGGCCGGCCGAGCAGTACAGGCAAACCGACGCGGGGTACTACCCCGATGCTCCCAGCCCCAGCCCGTCCTACTACCACGCGTCGCCCATGGCTGTGCACGGCGGGTATGGGGGCAGCAATTACGCGCGTGCGGCGGCGCGCAGCCACCCGGCGAACTACTCCCCGATGATCGAGCGGCACGACTACAACGCGGCGGGGAGCTGGCATCGGCACGGCGGCGGCAGAACGCCCAAGTGTTGCTCCATACAGTAGGACTCGTTTCCGTCCTAGTGCCAGAACTCAGACGTTTTCCAAGTATTTCTCAGCTGTGAAATGTTGGGTTCTTTGGTTCATTCCTGCCTCATTGTTGAAATTAAATTTGGTGTACAACGTCGGTAAGCGTCGTGTACACCTGATAGGATTTTAAGATAAAAGGTGTTCTTAGTGTTTTGCAAATGAAATAATCAAATAAACATCCTAACTTCAAAATTGGGAAATGTTCTACTTTCTCCAATAGAGGACTGACTTGTCCCGCCTTTTCTTTTAACCTTTTTTCATTATATTTGTCAATATTTAGTACTCAAGGTTTTCAACCGACATTTGGACCCTGAATGTGGTGTTCTTTGGTTCGTTCCTATCTTCATCAAACGAAAACTTAGTGCACAGGGTTCTCGAGTGTTTCATCTGCGAAATGGGGGTGTACTACTTCATTAAAAGAAAGTTTAAGTGCACAAGGTTTTCAGGTATGAGTAGTGCTATGTGTACGACGATACCCATGGGACTTTTGTGTGGCGGTTCATATGCATCGCTGGATTGAATCATCGTTTATCATGTATGGCTCGTAACTAGTGTCGTATAAGAATCGGTTACAAACCATCATAAGCAAAAAAGGTTCTTCGGTTCATCTGTACTCTTTCATTAAAATATAATTTTAATGCACAAGGTTTCCAAGCACCTACATTGCCAAATTATTTACAACATATAATCCTGTTGTGATCGCTGCATTGTCCGAGCTTCTGCTAAACAGTGTCGTTCCGTGCTTGTCGTCGGTCCCTCGGGTGCAGCTGGCATTGGCCTTCGTACGTGGCGGGGCAGGTGTCGGTCGGACGCGTCAAGAATGGGTTTGCTGTTTGACCGCCCTCTCCCATCCGGCATACCGCACCCACACCCGCACGCCCATACCCTCTTCTGATCTCTTTCCTCTATTTTCTTCGAGAGAGCTCCTTTCGCGCTAGGGTTGCGGCCTCCTCGGTCCCAGCTCCGGTCGCCGCCTCCATCCCAGATTCGGCCGCTGCCTTCGTTCTAGCTCCGACCGCCTCGGCGCATCTCCTAAGTAAATAGCTTAAGGCTGTTGCAATCACTGGTCTCTTAGCCCTTTGCCGCACCTCGCAACTGCACCGCCAGCTGGGATTGGATCTTGCCCGTGTGAAGTCCCTTCCACTTTCTCCTCCGGTTGACTTCCTACCAGACGAAACTGGGATTGGATCTTGCCTCTCATGGTTCGGATTTTTGGTCGGCGCGGTGGTGCGGTTTGTGCTGGTGCTGGGCTGCGTCGGTCCTGGTCAGGGGCGGGGCGCTAGGCCTGCGGTTGGGGCTTGGGTCATCTAGCTGTTGCGTGGATTCTGGATTGGTGGTGCCCAGGGTTGCTCCTCCCTTCGAACCGCCAGAGCTGCGCTGCGGGCCTGCTGCTGGTTGCCGCATTTGCTACTGGCGGCTGAGGGGAAACCTAGGCATTTCAGCAGGCCGTCCTAACGTCTGCGGTTCGTCACTCCTCCGCACCATCGAGAGCACTTAAGAGGTCGCTCCTTCTCTCCTCTACCCCCGATCTGATGTTTTGTCATGGAGTGACTGAATCTTTGTTCGTTCTTTTCCGTCTAGATGCAGTTAATTCAGCAGTATAATGGATGGTTCACTGGTGAAGCTCTACTCATAAAGTGGGGTGCAACAACACGGACTCCCAGGCGACCTGATGCTGCTGTGGTCGCTGCTTGTTGAGGGCAGAGCTAGATGTAGCTGACCAATACTACAGATCGTCCAAAACCAAGGTGAACCACACATTTTCCTGCTGGTTTTAGCTGTCCATAATTGCACTGATTTGGGGTGGTTTGTTGTTAGTTCGTGCAAGGAGACACTGGATGATAAAAGGGTCTTTTTCGTGCATGCCTCAAATTTTGATACACTCCCTTTACAGCTCTTGAATTAGCGCACCTCCTGAAGTTAGTGATTCAGGCTTAGATTGTTTTATTAAAATTGACTGCCGTCCTATTATTTCAACCTTATAGCCCATGCCATATACCTCTCTCCATATCAGTAAAGTTTAAATCAGACTTCTTGGTTACGGTTAATCATTCATAGATCACTTAGTTTATTTCTTTCTTTCTGAAATTGAACCATTTGTTTGATGCTTCACCCCAATAGCTCAAATGAGTTTCTACAATTGTTTCTCATGGTATTTAGTCTAGCAATTACCTAAGTTGAGCATCATGCTATTTCAAAGGTCTTCGTTTTTCCGTTGTTTTAGTATTGTATTAGAAGTAGAGGCTTGGTAAGGTTATCATTTTTAGGAATTGGTACATAGTCATTGCTAGAATTTTGCTTGCTGCTAGACTATTCTTAGGACATCCTCTTATTTAATGCGGGAAATGCTCTTCAAGGAAGCCATGTAAATCTACCGCCAATGTTAGTAACATGGAATTGCTCACTCTATTTGAGCCATCTGATTTTCACAATCAAGTGATGTCGTGAGAGTGTGGGAAGATAGTTCTACTTCTACCAGTTACAATTAAGCATTTTTTATGCTGCCAGATACTTCTAGCCAAAGTCATTCTGTGCAAGCGGACGATGGTCCTGATGTAGTGGTCCTTTTGGTTTCCCAAGATGTGGTAGGGACACCACAAACACTTTTGTTTTCATGTTTTCGTATGTTTCTAGCGTCCGTTAATTCAATTTGAGATTAAAGCATAAATATAGAGAATTATTTTCGTTTTTGCTCTGGTCTTTTGAGCCATAACAGGAAAAGAGATAAAAGTACATATTTTTTGCCAACAAATTTAATCGTAGTATATAACCTGCAAATTTCTCCTCAAGATTTACACCTATAATATGAATAGCAAGTAAGATGCAGAGTGTGGCCTGCACATCACTTCACTTCGATGCAAAATCCAGAAGGATTTACAAATTTTATTTATTACTATATGAAAAGGTAAATTGTAGGAGTAAAATAACCGAAAAAGTAATTTTGATTACTTCTACACTATGGTTTCATCAGTTTTCTATTATATTTCAGGCATAAAATCTTGCTCCTAGATGCAACAACTGCTTTATCTCCGCACAATATTGGAGAAACCTAAAATCATGCTTTATTGTTGCCTATAATTCCGGTCTTGTGCTTTTATAGTGTTGTTCTTTCAGAGTCTTTCACTCTGCAAATTCCTAAGGTGGTTGCCAATTATTCATTCCTGGTAGGCTTAGGTTTCGGGTTGCTTTTCCTATCTTTGTTTGCTAAAGGACTTGACAGTACCACCTCTCATCATGGTTATCTTACTTGCAGACTCCTCATGGACTGCGTGTGGGTTCTTCTTTACACCAATGGTTACTTCTGATGGTGGTACATGAATTTTCAAGCCCACCTAGAACTCCACCAAATACCATCGCACCTCCGTTGGCGGCAACCTCACTGCTGGCCTACATGGCCTACGTCTCACCGCCACCCCATTGCAAACAACATCGTCCTCCAGGAACCTGTGGGATGGGCGATCTGAGGAGGGTAACATAAAGGAAACCAAGGGCGCGGTGATGCACCCAACAACATGTAGACAAAATCCAATGCAAACACACTCTCACCTACCTGTATTCCACCACCGAAGGACAAGGTGATGGTGAAAGTTAGAGCTGCTGCTTTTTCAGAATATATCCTTGCAACTAGATGTTGTTGTGGTATCCCGTGACCATCGATCCAGGTTCCTTTTGTTCAGCTCATCGGTGCTCCTTTCAGCGGGTCACTGAGCCTGAGTTGGCTGAAGCACTAGCGGCCATGTATGCAATGTCTTGTGCCTCTTTGGCTCTTTGGATGTCCATCGGGGCATCCTCGCAGCTGATAGTTCAAAGGTGATATACAAGTTCAGTTTATATCAAGCTGATCTTTCTCAAGTGGTTGTTGTCATTCATGAATTCAAGGATATGGCGTCAAAGTTTTAGCTATGTCTTTCATTCATTTTAGTCTTGTTTGTAATCAGCGACACATACTCTCGCGCGTCTGTAGAGCATAGAGTCAACGTAATGTCTATTTCTGAGGAGTTGGACTTCTTTCAACCTGTCCTTTGTAATGAATTGTATATGTTATTTAGAACTGCTTTGTGGCTAAGAAAGTTTGCAGTTTGGTGGGAAAGGCAAACACGAGACTTGCGCGACAACACATGTAAAACAACGGTGAATAAACGAGCTAGACCAAGCTGTGCCCAAACCTCGAGGAGTAGTCGGCGCGGCGAAGCGCGCCACTTATCTAGTGATGTAGTTAGACCACAAAGTTTTTCAGTATTTCCACCGTGAAATGCTATGTTCTTGGTCCATTCCTACTTCTTCATTAAATTAAATATCTAAAGCTCGAGGTTAGTCAGCTCCATGTATGCTTGGACTGATTTAGCATACAAGCATTTTCGGTGTTTTCGAAGGAAATGGGCATCCTAATGCTGGCCTCCGAAACATCCTACATTGCTCACTTAACCTCCCAAGCTTTCATATCTTGGGACACTTAGCACGTGGCTAGTTTCCACAACTCAAAAGCCGCTTTAAAGAACTTCAAGCATTCAAATTCCTTTATATATGTAGGATGTGGAGTGAATCAATCGTAATTTTTGTCTTGAAATATAATACTTACTCTTATTTTTGCAATGGTCACAAAGTCTTATATATGTTTTGTACGAAAAATAATAATAAATGCATGTGTTTCGATATGTAAATTATATGTATGATTATTTGTGTTTTTTAAACTAATTTATACTACCGAAATCGGGTTAGTTTAGCCACATCATGGAGGAAATAGGACATTCTAGGAATTTTGAACTCACACATGAAGAGTTGTATATTGTTCAAATACTCTGGTCCATAACAACTCAAATATATCGAGGATGATATGACATTTCTGAAAATGTTGGATCTTAAGTAGCCCTTTTGTATAACAATCGACATAAAATTTCTAAAACCTTTTTGCTGTATCCACTTGTATATCAGACATAAAGTTTTGGCAAGCTATCACATTCAAAATTGAACTAATTAACAGGTGTCCAAATAAAATCACCAAAAGTCAAGCAAGTTGAATTATTTGTATTTCTCTTGATTTAAACTAGAGAAAGTCAACCTATCTAGGCTACGGGATTCCCAAACGTTTCCTTTGCCAAGTCAACCAACTCATTTTAATTTGTCCCTCCGAGAGGATTGCGTGCCAATACTGCGTGTGGCTGTTTCACCATGTGGCAATTCACGGAGATTATCAGATTGATACATGGCACCAATACCATTGTTTTCATTAAGTCATGGCACATTAATTACGAGAAGAACTGAGTCTTAGCAACAGCAACAACAACAACCTAGGATTACTTTACCATTATACATAGGTAAAATGATGTTGCCCTTGACTTAATAAAGACGTGCCTAACTTTAGCCGTAAGTGTTGAAGGTCGATTAAATAATTCCCTCGCGTGGGCAAAATCACCAGGCTGCACACTTTTATGTACAAAAGGCTCCTTGTGAGGTCTAAGATTTGGAAACTTGGGTTTAAAGATCATTCACACGTATTTGTTCGCTAATGATTATTATCAAGTATATATAGTTTAAGCTTTTATTGATTTTTGTGGTGTGAACTTCATACTATGATCATAAATCTGACCAAATATACTATTGTCATTGTATAAAGATATGCTTAGATTTTGGCACATAGACAATAATACATTTTGTCCTTGAGGTATTAACTATTTGTAAACCCTTAGACACACATAGTGAATTGATTGACAAGTCTGGCTAGGTAGTCGAAATTGATCCATTTGCATGGTTGAGGATGGTACTTTTCTCAAAGCAGAGGCTAACATGCTTCAATATAAATATGTCACGTTTGAGATATTTTGGTGCACTGAGCCTCAAGAAAACCACTTCCGTAAGGGTGTGCTCTGCAATGTTCTTGAAATTTCTCGGTGACATGCTTTATCTTGGTAACTTTGTAAAAGAAAATCTATGAGGATCTCATGTGTCGATATCAAGGAGAAAAAGATGTATTTCAGCGGGAGCAATAGAGAAGAGAACAGCTTGCTACAATGTCCTTTCCGTGGTCTCACTTGTGGTAAAATGGATTCCTTGAACAAGAAACAAGAGAAGATTAAGATGAAATAATCAGCTATGTTATTTGTCATGAATTTATACTTTCACAACCCTCTATTATTTGCTTTAAACTTGTACTATACCATATTTATTAGTAGAACTTTGCAAAAATAAAAATAGTACTCCCTCCGATTCATATTAATTGACTTCAATATGGATGTATCTAAAACTAAAATGTGTCTAGATACATCCATATTAGAGTCAATTAATATGAACCGGAGGGAGTAGTACAAATTTTGTGTTTTTTCTATTCTCGTGAACCAAACAATCTGGTGATTGCCCGACCTAAGTTGAAGAAATGTATGAACTGGTGCCTGCAGATTATTCTTCTAAGTAGTTGGATTTGATGCTCTTGGGATTATGTACACACTAGTAGGAAAAGCCTCATCAGTGGCGCACCAAAAATGGATTCTGTGGCGCATGGGAGGTGCGCCACAGAAATTTCGCCACAAAAATAAGGTTTCTGTGGCGCACTTGTTCTTAGGTGCGCCACAGAAAAGCGTGCGCCACAGAATTTGCTTGTATTATACACGATTTTGTGCTGCCTGTTATACGCATGCAGTTTATAGACAGCAATATACAGGTTATATACAGCAACATTCAGATATAATATAAATATCATGTACATTGCACAGATATAACATAGACATCATCATCATATAACTTAGATCCCGATCGAGATACATATATAGTGGCAAGTGTCAAATGTTTTACATACAACTCTTAATTCATACAAAATTCACAATTTCGAGATACAAAGTAGTCTCCATCCGGTTCCTCCTTTGCTCCCTCATCTCTACCCACCAGGCTCGCTTGCATCGGGGTCTTCATCCAGTTCCTACTATGATGAAAATGGAAGAAAGTGAGACCAACAAGTCCGATGCACAAGAGAAATGGAATAAATGCCTCATACATTGTTGGTCAACACAAAAATTAACATTCAGGGACGGCGTAAGTGAGACCAAGTCCGATGCACAAGAGATTGATATTTGTGCTATCTTACCAGGCTCACTTACGCCGCCCCCGAGTGTACGGTGACCAAAAACATTTTAATCATCGGCATTTTGAAAATCTCAAAGCAAATGGAATGACAAAATGGAATAAGTGCCTCATACATTGTTGATCAACACAAATACTATAGTCAGAAACCATAGTTGCAGTATACACCGTAGTATACTTTGCAGAAGGGCCCCCTTTCCCCGGCCGCCGATCCGTGAACGGGTGCTTGACGACACAACGACGCCGATCTGCCTCTCCGGCACAGAACCACGGCAGTCCCTCGCCGTCCAGTGAACGAGTCCTTGATGCAAAGACCGTGCCGGCCTGCCCAGCATTATGCCGAGCGTGTTGCCGCGCTTCAGGCCGTGTGTCCCGCGCCCTGCACTGTTCGCCTTCTTGCCCGGTGAACCAATAGACTGATCGTTGCAATAAGGAAACAGATGACGGCCGGTCGCAAGCTTAAATTGCGATCGGCCGTTATCGGCTTCCTTATTCCAACGATTAGTCTATTCGTTCACCGGGCAAGAAGGCGAAGAGTGCAGGGCGCGTGAGACACGGCCTGAAGCGCGGCAATAGGGGTCGGCATGATGCTAGGGAGGCTGGCACCGTCTTTGCATTAAGGACTCGTTCACGTACTGGATGGCGAGAGAAGAAAAGTGGTGACGCGCCGGAGAGGCAGGTCGGCGTTGTTGTCTCGTCAAAGACTCGTTCACGGAACGGCGGCCGGGGAAAGGGGGGCCCGTCTACAAAGTATATCGCGGCGTATAGGTGACCAAACATTCTAATCATCGGCACTAAAATGGAAGAAAGAGCCAAGTGGTATCTCAACTAGATATCATATGCCTCATACTTTGTTGGTCGAAAGAAATATTAACATTCCGGGATGGGGTCGGTGAGGCCGGGTAGGATGCACAAGAGATTGATATTTGTGCCATCGCACCGGGCTCACCGGCCCCACCCCGAAGTGTACAAGTGACCAAACAATTTAATCATCGGCACTAAAATGGAAGAAAGGCCAATGCAATTAAGAAGTAGCTAGCTAGTATGAACTAAATGGAATGCCTCATACTTTGTTGGCCGAAACAAATATTAACATCCAGGGATGGAGTAAGTGAGGCCAGGTAGGATGCACAAAATATTGATACTTGTGCCATCACACCAGGCTCACTTGCTCCACCCCCGAGTGTACGAGTGATCGACCAACCATCTAATCATCGGCAAGTACAAAAACACCAACAAACCAGCAACCATGGTGACATAAGTCAAGATGCTCAAACACACATAGCATGCATGGAGCAGATGCTCCAAAGGGATTATTCATCACTTGGTATATAGACCAAGTGATGCTGGCAAAAGAAAGGCCAATCAAGAACCAGTAAATCCAGTAAGTGATAGATATGCCTAAACAAGCAACAACACATAGCATATCCCAGCTAACCATATGAGACAAGTCTTGGTAGCCAACTGAATCACCTAGCACCACCTAGCCTTTTAAAACCATCGGAAACAGTCCTTTTTCTTCAAAGGATAACACAGTGGCATTCATTTACATGATCCCCTACTGTGGATATCTCTATTTTCATCAAAGCAACAAGAAATAGAAATTTATCATTACTCAGTTGAGTTGAAAACAAAGCTGGGGTACCATAAGGGATTACTCATCACTTGGTAGTAACCAGGGACATTAACCAGGGTACCATAGTAATTTGGATCATAAGGCATCAATTAAGGAGGCAATTAACCAGGGACAAAGGGAAACATTTGATGATCCAAGTAAGTGCATGACACTTTGAGGTACCAAGAATAAAGGCCAACGAGTGGATAAACATCCGCAAGCAGCTCACACACACATGCAAACACATGTGTTGACGAGTAACTAAATAGCGAGAAGAACACCACCGGATATTCATGGGTACTTAGGATCGGTAGGGAATTGATAAAGTACGGTGAGGAGCAAGCATACCATCGAGAAAGTGTCCATTTGAGAGAAATAACATTGGGGTAATGTTAAAATGTTTGTCTCCATATTTGGGAGACATTTTTAATATTGGAGTCTAGCTAATGGAAATCAAGAACTAGTCTTGATCTCCAAATGGTGATTAGAGGGAATTTATTCATCTTAAGCAACATTGGGGACAAATGGGATCATGCAAGGGACTTGGGTCATTTGGATCATAAGGCATCAATTAAGGAGGCAACCAGGGGACAAAGGGAAACATTTGATGATCCATTATCATAGGCAACAAAGCAGCAACTTTTTCCCCTCTAATCTAGCTAGAGTCCTTAAAAGAAATCCATCATAAGCATGGTCAAATACACATATATAGCATGGGGCAGATGCTCCAAAGGGATTATATATTCATCACTTTGTAATTTAGAGAGCAAACAAGCAGTAGCTATATCACTCAATCCAATAATATAGTAATTTGGATCATAAGGCGTCAATTAAGGAGGCAATTAACCAGGGACAAAGGAAAACATTTGATGATCCAGTAAGTGCATGACACTTTGAGGTACCAAGAATAAAGGCCAACAGTGGATAAACATCTGCAAGCAGCTCACACACACATGCAAACACATGTGTTGACAGTAACTAAACAGCAGAAGAACACCACCGGATATTCATGGGTACTTAGGATCAGTAGGGAATTGATAAAGTACAGTGAGGAGCAAGCATACCATCAGAAATTGTCCATTTGAGAGAAATAACATTGGGGTAATGTTAAAATGTTTGTCTCCATATTTGGGAGACATTTTTAATATTGGAGTCTAGCTAATGGAAATCAAGAACTAGTCTTGATCTCCAAATGGTGATTAGAGGGAGTTTATTCATCTTAAGCAACATTAGGGACAAATAGGATCATGCAAGGGACTTGGGTCATTTGGATCATAATGCATCAATTAAGGAGGCAACCAGGGGACAAAGGGAAACATTTGATGATCCATTATCATAGGCAACAAAGGAGCAACTTTTTCCCCTCTAATCTAGCTAGAGTCCTTAAAACAAATCCATCATAAGCATGGTCAAATACACATATATAGCATGGGGCAGATGCTTCAAAGGGATTATATATTCATCACTTGGTAATTTTGAGAGCAAACAAGCAGTAGCCATATCACTCAATCCAATAATATAGTAATTTGGATCATAAGGCATCAATTAAGGAGGCAACCAGGGACAAAGAGACAAAGTAATTTCGTCGAGCACTTTGTGCCCGCACGGGAGAGGAAGACGATGCTGTTGGAGGAGGGGCCGGGTAGAGGAAGAGGGAGGAGCCGGGTAGGGGTGGAGGAGGAGGTTGACGATGATGGCAGGGGTGGAGGAGGAGGAAGACGCGGCGGCTCCTCCTCCTTGACGTGGAGTCGGCCCCTCCTCCTCCATGCGGCGGCCGCCCCTCCTCCTCCACGCCGCAGCGGCTTGTGCTGCTGGTGGCGGGAATGGGTGGAGTGTGGCGGCATGCGGCCCTCGCGGAGGAAGGAGGCGGCGACGGCGACGCTCACCATGGAAGGCGGCGGCGCGCGGCGGTAGGGAGAGGAAGATGGGTGGAGGAGGAAGTACGGGTGGGGGGAGGGGGTACGGTTTGATATAGAAGGCGCTATTTCTGTGGCGCACCAGCACAAGTGCGCCACAGAATCAACTACTTCTGTGGCGCATCAGAGCCAGTGCGCCACAGAAACACTTATTTCTGTGGCGCAGCACGCCATGTACGCTACAGAAATACCTACACTAATAATTGGTGGTGGCAGGATGTGGGCCCCACATAATTTTTTGGCGCACGGCTCAGTAGTGCGCCACAAAAATAGCTTATTTTTGTGGCGCATTCTTCTTTCTCGTGCGCCACAAAAAATCTTTCTGTGGCGCATTTCTGCTAGTGCGCCACAGAACTAAGCTCCACCTATAAGCATTTCCCTACTAGTGACAACCCGCTACCTAATTAGATGGACTAATTTTGATCAATGAAAAAAATGATTGATTGATCTATTCCAGAGGCATTTGTCTTAGCTCAGGTCGGCTCATTTAACTCGTGATGACGAGCCAACGATCATACTTATGCAACTGAGAGAAGAGTCTCCCTTGTGAGGATGGGTTATAAGTAGCTCGTTTTCTATATAAAAATGAAAATATAGTGTGAAGTTTCAAAAAGATCTAAAAATAAATCGAGATGTAACTAGGGTATATATACTACAAGTGTGTAAAATTTAATGCGAAGTACATTATACTCTGGTAGACACGGAAATGACGAAACTATAGATCTGAGGATAGTGAACAATACACATTTTCAAAATCCCTAAAATCGTCAGTTTATACTTTTATGTAGTCCAAAGTATAATAAAATTTATATTGAAACTTTACACACTTGCAGGATACGTGCTTACCTGCAACAAAATCTGTTTAAAAAAAATTAGACTTTGAAATGCCATTTTTTGATTTATTGTTTTAGAACGAGCCATGTATGGCCCTCGTTCCAAATTGAGTTTCTATGGTCCAACTCCCACCAAACTAACAAAGTAGGAGTAAATTTTCTTCTCGCCCCTTGCTATGCATGTATGAGCAATATGAGCTTTCCGATTATACTAAATATTAGTATTGAATTAAATATATATGGGCTAATCTAAAATACAATAATTGGTCAAATACACAACCATTTCACGTTAATTAAATTTGGTTGCTCGACTATAGTGAAAAATTGAATTAAAATTTGCATATTCTTCTTATACAAATTTAAATCAAATGTATCATAGATTACATCTGGTGGGAGGGGGGCAATAGCCCTCTCCCACGTCCTAAGTGTATGTCTTTGTCTTCGCCGTACCAAAATTTTAAAGTGTCCTCTGCCATTGCTACGTTCAGGGCTTTGCATCACCTAGATCTCATGAACTATTCTGCCTCGGAGAAGGCGAGTATCACGTATCACTTATGCATATATCTGCAATGGTGAGGCTTCCCATCGTAGCACAGGAACAAGCCACCGCGAGGCGGTCGCTTGCTGCGGCATCCGCTCAACTTTGGCATGCTTGATCGCACCGGTGGATGTTTCCATCTCCACTCCCTGGTATTGGCGGAGGACCCCATAGGACAGGGTCTAGCGATCGCTCGACCTAAATTGCTACCGCTATTACCACTGCTAACCCGTGCAGAAAATGTATGACCTGACGCATGAATGATATGCTTCTAATTAGTTGGACTGGTGCGCTTAGGATTAGGTACAACATGCTACCTGATTGGATGGATGATTTTGATCACAGAGAAAATTAGTTCATTGATCTATTCGATAGACATATGTCTTAGCTCAGCTCGGCACATCTTATATCTTATATTTACTAATTGGAGACTCCCTAGGAGACTCCACGTTAATCCTAATGATTAAGGAAATTGTGTCCCTCCGATCAACTAATGATTTATCCACAGCCATCAGATGAAATACCCGTCCGGCCTCTTCAACGTAGGTGAGGCTTCCTGTCTTTCGCATCTCCTGGAATCGTAACAAAAAAAACAAGGAAGTCGTCCCCTTTTGCGTTATGGCACCCTCACGAGATTCTGGATCCTCATCCCGCATCCCATGTTGGCCTCAATTTCTCGCGCCGCCCATATAATCGATCGTGAGCTTCATATGTGATTGTAAGCAGAGGTAGACCTGCATCTTCATCTGCAGATTCCTTACCCTATTTGGCTTCTTGGAGTTGTGGAGCTGCAGCAAGAGCCGGCCGGCCGTCCGGCACGGAGTATGGTGCAGCACGATGGTATAGTACATCCCATGGGCACGGAGGATACTGCATATGGGCATACACAAAGTATTCTCCATCAATCAAATCTAAATATTCGTGTACTCACAATGATCAAATATGGATCTGCAGATTTCTAACCCTAGATGTCTTTGTAAAGTTGCATGCGGGGCTGCGGCAGGCGCCGGCTGTCCGGCCGGCCAACACATTGTATGTTGCATGAAGGTGGCACTACTGTGGCAGGATGCATCTGACAGTCATGGAGGTTGATGTATGCTAGGTGTAAGTTGAATTAGCATCTCATGATGTAGCCTATAGGAGATGAGTCCAATTTTTAGGGACGTCAGGCTGTTGGAAGGTAATAATCAGTCCGTGACTGCTGGGAGCATTGATGCCCTCCTTGCCGGAGAAAGTCTATTAACAGTAATTTTGTTTTCTGGCGATTACATTATGTCCATGTGTGAATTGGCACTCACCCTAGGTAATCACTCCTCATACTGAATCACATTAGATTGAGAGTACATACCTATGATTATGATTATGACCTGTCGCAGAAATTGGAGCTTTGTTCTTTGACTACTAAACTGAAGTTCTTAGAAATATTATAGCCACAGCATGATTTCTTGACTGCTCGATCTAGAGCCTTGAAAAATAATTTAGCATCGTACTGCAGTTTTACTGAAATTCGTTGTAAGATCTGTTCATAGATGCATTTTCCTGAAAACCACATATTAATGTTATGAATGTATATACTGTGAGAAAATAATTCAGAATTCCTATCTGAGCAGAAACTGCTTATAGTTCGTCTGCAGGATGACAGTAATCTAGAAAAGTAGGCACTCTTCCAATAAATCAGGTACATGCCATAGGTTATTTAATTCCGCACAATATGTTTAGTAGGAGATATCGGTGGCTGTTGACACATAGATATCATTCAAAAGAAGAGTAGCGTTACATAACATATTTATTATTAGTTGACGATGGCGAAAGAACATGTTTCTTTCTCGAATGAAAAATTGTGAAAAGCAAAAAAAAACAGCCAGTATGATGAGTTCTAGACAAATAGAACTGTAGAATCTGATGAGTTCACCTTTTCTTTTTTACTTTTTGAGGGTCAATGTTCTATGAGAATAAAGATAGTTTGGTATATATATATATATATATATATATATATATATATATATATATATATATATATATATATATATATATATTGTGATTCTCTTTCCCTGATTTCACATATATATAAATAATCTGGAGGAATATATGTTCAGTATCTTTTGCGCGGAAATATATGTTGACTCAACATCGTAGTAAAATATTAGGATTTGCATTCTTTCATGTTCCGCATCTGATATGGCCTAATACTTGATAATACTTGGTCTGATGGATAGAAGTGCATTTTCCCATTTTCTCCTATTTTTGTTTTAATTCTAATATTTTCTTTTGGCTGGAAGGCTCTTTGGTAATCAAATGCAGAAATCGAGTTCAGTTCATTGATGACATTGAAGGAATCACAACTACATGTATTTGTTCCTATGCTATTCTTATAGGATATGTTAAATTCTGCTATAATAACTATGTGTTTCAACGTATAACACTACACCAATAGCATGGATGATGTTTTCTTACTAAGATCAAGATTTATTAACACACAAGTATCTTCTCTTATAGAGCGGATAACCCAGCTTAAAAAGCCAACCTTTTCCGTTTTCTCAGTTTTTCTAACAGCTTACTCCCATCACAATCGCTGTTTGTCAGAGCAGCTTATAATATAACTTTGGAAGAATGATTATTTTCTTATGTTTGGATAAATGCAAATGCACTTTGTTAGTAACCTCCTGTCAGCGTTTATGATATGTTATTGATTTCTCTTTCGCCAAGTCGCTAAGAAATTATATTATGCTCTACGACAAGGAAGAAATAATGATGCATAGGTTCAGCATTCTATATTTGACGTTTGCACCGGAGCTACATGTAAGTTATTCTCATAACGACCCATCCTCTAATTAATACAGATACCATAAGAATCTTTTAGATGGCACCTAATTATTTTCTTACCGTTATTTAATTCAATGGCAATCCATAGGCCTCTCATCTGCTCCAGTACTCATCTTCCCCTAATTAGCTTTTTCCAAGGAAAACTCAAGGTTCCTTTTAAGATCTTCACATGTTTCTCACATAGATGAATTCTTTTTCTTCCAGCGATATTCCAGTTTCAGGTAAAGAAATATGATTACTCCTACTAATTTGACGTTTTCGACCTTTTGATCCACCCAAGGAATCATCTCCAGTTATGCACACAAGATTGTGACTGACATGGTAGCACCATTCTTTTTTAAATGAGCTGGAATGCGTTGCTTAAATGCTTGAGAAACTCATTTATCTTACATATATTCAATGGAAAGAAAAAAATTCTTATGTTGTATGAAAACAAAATTCAAAATCTCCGTGTTTCATGTTTATCTTATTGTACATACTAAATGCAAGCCTAATCAAATTTGAGGCTGAGAAAAATTGATTGTGGTTAGTACTAATGGTTTTTGTGATATGTAACTATATCTTAAAATATTTGTAGAGTTCACAACAAATTAGTTTCTGTCCTTTCAGAGCGGACATCTGCAAATATAAAAGTTTATTTCAGAAATTTAGCCTAAAATATTATGAAACATCAAGAACAAATATCCCAGTGTAATTAGGTTGAAGAGGTTGGAGTCTAATAAATAATAGGTTGTATCTACCTAAATGGTTAGATATCATGTTGCCATCGACTTATTTATTTTCCCCTATATAGTATCATGTAAAATATATTTGAAAAAATAATTTAATGCTCATATTTTGTTAAATCATATACTTATACTCTTAAAAAAAACTTCTAGCCCGTGCAGCGCACGGGTTGATGACTAGTATTTACTAATTGGAGACTCCCTAGGAGACTCCACGTTAATCCTAATGATTAAGGAAATTGTGTCCCTCCGATCAACTAATGATTTATCCACAGCCATCAGATGAAATACCCGTCCGGCCTCTTCAACGTAGGTGAGGCTTCCTGTCTTTCGCATCTCCTGGAATCGTAACAAAAAAAACAAGGAAGTCGTCCCCTTTTGCGTTATGGCACCCTCACGAGATTCTGGATCCTCATCCCGCATCCCATGTTGGCCTCAATTTCTCGCGCCGCCCATATAATCGATCGTGAGCTTCATATGTGATTGTAAGCAGAGGTAGACCTGCATCTTCATCTGCAGATTCCTTACCCTATTTGGCTTCTTGGAGTTGTGGAGCTGCAGCAAGAGCCGGCCGGCCGTCCGGCACGGAGTATGGTGCAGCACGATGGTATAGTACATCCCATGGGCACGGAGGATACTGCATATGGGCATACACAAAGTATTCTCCATCAATCAAATCTAAATATTCGTGTACTCACAATGATCAAATATGTATCTGCAGATTTCTAACCCTAGATGTCTTTGTAAAGTTGCATGCGGGGCTGCGGCAGGCGCCGGCTGTCCGGCCGGCCAACACATTGTATGTTGCATGAAGGTGGCACTACTGTGGCAGGATGCATCTGACAGTCATGGAGGTTGATGTATGCTAGGTGTAAGTTGAATTAGCATCTCATGATGTAGCCTATAGGAGATGAGTCCAATTTTTAGGGACGTCAGGCTGTTGGAAGGTAATAATCAGTCCGTGACTGCTGGGAGCATTGATGCCCTCCTTGCCGGAGAAAGTCTATTAACAGTAATTTTGTTTTCTGGCGATTACATTATGTCCATGTGTGAATTGGCACTCACCCTAGGTAATCACTCCTCATACTGAATCACATTAGATTGAGAGTACATACCTATGATTATGATTATGACCTGTCGCAGAAATTGGAGCTTTGTTCTTTGACTACTAAACTGAAGTTCTTAGAAATATTATAGCCACAGCATGATTTCTTGACTGCTCGATCTAGAGCCTTGAAAAATAATTTAGCATCGTACTGCAGTTTTACTGAAATTCGTTGTAAGATCTGTTCATAGATGCATTTTCCTGAAAACCACATATTAATGTTATGAATGTATATACTGTGAGAAAATAATTCAGAATTCCTATCTGAGCAGAAACTGCTTATAGTTCGTATGCAGGATGACAGTAATCTAGAAAAGTAGGCACTCTTCCAATAAATCAGGTACATGCCATAGGTTATTTAATTCCGCACAATATGTTTAGTAGGAGATATCGGTGGCTGTTGACACATAGATATCATTCAAAAGAAGAGTAGCGTTACATAACATATTTATTATTAGTTGACGATGGCGAAAGAACATGTTTCTTTCTCGAATGAAAAATTGTGAAAAGCAAAAAAAAACAGCCAGTATGATGAGTTCTAGACAAATAGAACTGTAGAATCTGATGAGTTCACCTTTTCTTTTTTACTTTTTGAGGGTCAATGTTCTATGAGAATAAAGATAGTTTGGTATATATATATATATATATATATATATATATATATATATATATATATATATATATTGTGATTCTCTTTCCCTGATTTCACATATATATAAATAATCTGGAGGAATATATGTTCAGTATCTTTTGCGCGGAAATATATGTTGACTCAACATCGTAGTAAAATATTAGGATTTGCATTCTTTCATGTTCCGCATCTGATATGGCCTAATACTTGATAATACTTGGTCTGATGGATAGAAGTGCATTTTCCCATTTTCTCCTATTTTTGTTTTAATTCTAATATTTTCTTTTGGCTGGAAGGCTCTTTGGTAATCAAATGCAGAAATCGAGTTCAGTTCATTGATGACATTGAAGGAATCACAACTACATGTATTTGTTCCTATGCTATTCTTATAGGATATGTTAAATTCTGCTATAATAACTATGTGTTTCAACGTATAACACTACACCAATAGCATGGATGATGTTTTCTTACTAAGATCAAGATTTATTAACACACAAGTATCTTCTCTTATAGAGCGGATAACCCAGCTTAAAAAGCCAACCTTTTCCGTTTTCTCAGTTTTTCTAACAGCTTACTCCCATCACAATCGCTGTTTGTCAGAGCAGCTTATAATATAACTTTGGAAGAATGATTATTTTCTTATGTTTGGATAAATGCAAATGCACTTTGTTAGTAACCTCCTGTCAGCGTTTATGATATGTTATTGATTTCTCTTTCGCCAAGTCGCTAAGAAATTATATTATGCTCTACGACAAGGAAGAAATAATGATGCATAGGTTCAGCATTCTATATTTGACGTTTGCACCGGAGCTACATGTAAGTTATTCTCATAACGACCCATCCTCTAATTAATACAGATACCATAAGAATCTTTTAGATGGCACCTAATTATTTTCTTACCGTTATTTAATTCAATGGCAATCCATAGGCCTCTCATCTGCTCCAGTACTCATCTTCCCCTAATTAGCTTTTTCCAAGGAAAACTCAAGGTTCCTTTTAAGATCTTCACATGTTTCTCACATAGATGAATTCTTTTTCTTCCAGCGATATTCCAGTTTCAGGTAAAGAAATATGATTACTCCTACTAATTTGACGTTTTCGACCTTTTGATCCACCCAAGGAATCCTCTCCAGTTATGCACACAAGATTGTGACTGACATGGTAGCACCATTCTTTTTTAAATGAGCTGGAATGCGTTGCTTAAATGCTTGAGAAACTCATTTATCTTACATATATTCAATGGAAAGAAAAAAATTCTTATGTTGTATGAAAACAAAATTCAAAATCTCCGTGTTTCATGTTTATCTTATTGTACATACTAAATGCAAGCCTAATCAAATTTGAGGCTGAGAAAAATTGATTGTGGTTAGTACTAATGGTTTTTGTGATATGTAACTATATCTTAAAATATTTGTAGAGTTCACAACAAATTAGTTTCTGTCCTTTCAGAGCGGACATCTGCAAATATAAAAGTTTATTTCAGAAATTTAGCCTAAAATATTATGAAACATCAAGAACAAATATCCCAGTGTAATTAGGTTGAAGAGGTTGGAGTCTAATAAATAATAGGTTGTATCTACCTAAATGGTTAGATATCATGTTGCCATCGACTTATTTATTTTCCCCTATATAGTATCATGTAAAATATATTTGAAAAAATAATTTAATGCTCATATTTTGTTAAATCATATACTTATACTCTTAAAAAAAACTTCTAGCCCGTGCAGCGCACGGGTTGATGACTAGTTTAACTAATTGTGACAAGCCAGAGGGTCATACTTATAAAACTCATAGAAGAGTCTCTCTTATAAGTATGTCTAACTCGAGTGCCGACGTTTGTGAGGATGGTTCCACAAGTAGCTTGTTTTTCTAATTTGTTAAAACCATATTTTGATGTTTCAAAAAAAGTCTGGATGTAGCCGGGGATATGTACTTCAAGTGTGTAAAATTTAATGCGAAGTACATTATATTGTGGTCTAGTAAAAAAACAAAAAATAAACTATAGATCTGAGAATGGTGAATAGTACATATTTTTAAAATCACGAGTGTCGTCAGAATTTATATTTTTTTGTAGGCCATAGTATAATGGATTTTTTATTGAAATTTTACAACCATTGAAAGAGCATGGTCTATCTCTACGGTTTTATGTGTTTGATAACAACACTCGAATAAGAATTTGACGGTATGTGCTAGAGTGTGTAGGAATCGATTTTAGCACTACGGATGATGACCCACCTTTTCATATTTCATATTGGTGGAAGAGGACTTGTTGAAGAGAAGTGTATGAGAGAAGAGGATTGAAGAAAATTCATCGATTTTTCAGTAGGCCGGATCATCTGGCCCTTATATCAAAAATTCCTACAATGGATGCTGCTAGAGATAGGGGTTGATGCAATTTTCGTTCGCCCCCGAACGTGATTTTCATCTGGCCCGACCATAGAGAAATGGCAAGCTCGTCAAAAAAGGGGAGAGGCGAAGTATTTTCCATCCACCCCGTGGACGAAAAATACTTCCAGCCCCAATGTCGTGCTTTTGCAAGCTCGGGGAAACCAGTGCGGATGGAGTATCCATCCGCCCCCGGAAATTCCCCAATATCAAGGGGTGGTTGGATTATCCGCCCCAGCCTCTTCATCGCCAAGAGCGGATCATCCCCCCCCCCCCCCCCCCAACGCTTTAATGGCTCCAAGGGCCCGTACATGCTATAAAAGGGGGAGCATTCTTCCTCCTCAGATCAGATCTGCCTAGATGAAGAACACTATCTCTCCTCCATAGTTGTTGAGCTTCAATCGCGTGGATCTCCCTCCCTAGCCAACCAAATCCCTCCAAAGTTTTGTAATCGAAGGAGGAGGGCTAGATCTACCTATCTACCCAAGAAATTTGGTGACCCCTTTGTTTTTTTACTTTGTGGAGTTGAAACCCCTAGATCTCCTTTGTGGGGATCCTTGTTGTTGAGAGCATCTTGAAGCTAGATTTTGTTGTGACTAGTTCATGATGTTGTTGGGACCCTTCGTCCTTTGTGGAGTATGCCCAAACCTTGTGTGGAGATTAGTCGCCTCGATCGGCCTTGCTTAGTGGAGAAAGTGAGTACACCTTTGTTGTGTGCTCACGAGGAACAAGTTGACGCATTTGTGGCAATTGGCACCTTTGTGGTTTCACGCCTCCTCGACGTAGATGTGCCTCCTTTTGTGGAGGGAACTACGGGAAACATATCGCGCCTCGTCTCCGCTCATTACCCCGGTTGTACCACTTCCCTTACCCTTGATTTTCTTCTTGTGTTTCCTTTTCTCTCGTTTGCATTGCATATAGGATCATCCATTCACAAGCTTTCACCTTTACGTTTCCGCAACCAACATAAAAATTGAAAAAGCTAAAAATTATGTAGCTCCTATTCAATCCTCCCTCCCTTCAAGTCGCAACTTCGCCCCCTTTCAAGCATGCATGTTGAAATGACACAGATGCCGCCTAGAGGGGGTGAATAGCCGGTTTAAAACTTTTACGAATATGGCTTAACAAATATGGAATAAAACTAGCGTTTAATTTGTCAAGCACAAAACCTATATAACTAGGGTTCACCTATGTGCACCGACAACTTATGCTAAGCAATACAAGCAACTATGTGATAGCAAGATATATAACTTCAAGCACGAAAGCTATCACAAAGTGAAGTGCATAAGTAAAGATCTCGGGTATAGGAATAACCGAGGTGACGCGGAGACAATGATGTATCCCGAAGTTCACACTCTTGCGAGCGCTAATCTCCGTTGGAGCGGTGTGGAGAACAAATCACTCCAAACGCCACGAAGGCCTCACCGTATTCTCCTCGGCCCTTCCCACTAAATGGGAAGACCTCGATCCACTATGGAACCTCGGGGTGGTCACCGAACCGGCACAAAGCTTGGGGCTATCTCCACAACTTAATTGGAGGCTCCCAATAAATTGCCACAAAGGCCTTGCCCGTGAAGAATCTCCACAAATAAATTAGAGTCTCCAAGAAGCTCCGGGAATAAGTTCCCGAAGTAATATACTCACGAACTTTTCACCTCCACGTATCACCGTGGAGAACTCAAACCGATGCACCAAATGCAATGGTAAGTCCTTCACTTCCAAGTTCCAACAAAGCTAGAAAAGCTATTGCGGGAATAAGGGAGGAAGAACAAAGTAGAAGAATGCCAAATTCTCCAAGATCTAGAGCGAGAGGGTTCCCCTCACAAAGAGAGGGATTTAATTCGTGGAAATGTAGATCTAGATCTCCTCTTTCTTTTCCCTCAAGAATGTGCAAGAATCATGGGAGGAATCAAGAACTAGGGCAAGGTTCTCAAAGTCAACAATGGAGGAGAGACATAGTGAGAGAAGCAACCAGATTTTGGGAAAGAAGAAGGCTATTTATACCCCCACACAAAAGTAACGGTTGCAGGAATTTGGTTCCATAGTCTCCGGTGTAAAGACACCAGAGTCTCCGGTGTTCTACCCAAACCCTGGAGTCTCCGGCCAAGTCCCCGGCCAAGTTCCCGGACCCCCATTCTGAGCGTGAGGCACATTGGCCAAAAAATCGAGTTTGGTGGTCCCGAGACTTCACCGGAGTCTCCGGCCTTGGGGAAGGCCGGAGTCTCCGGTCTGGAAACTCCAAAAACTAGTGAAACCAAAACTGCAACAACTTGAGTTTGGAAAGTCTGAATGACACGAAACCAATTTTGTTGGAAAGAGGACGACAAGAGCTACCCCACAAAAACAAGTGGGGGAGATTTTTCTATGATTTTTAGAGTGAAACCTCTCGACACGGAGAACCAAGAAAAACTCCAATATCGAAAATGCAACAAGTGATTCATGCGGAAACCATTTTTGATGAACTGGAGCTTGTCATGTAAATAAGCACAAGCTCTAAAACATCACATGGAAAATATACAAATAACAACCAAGAAAGATGATGCAAGGATGCAAAGGTTTGAGCTCTCTCCGGAGGATCCGATCGAGTTACTCACTCGAAGCTCTCTTGATAGTACGACAACTAAACTATAAAACGGTCTCCAACTACACCACGAGACCGGTAAGAAAGAAACCCTATCAAGAGCAAACATCAACCTTACGCGTTCCACTTGAGCTAGATGATAACGGTTTTGACCGGAACAAGATGGAACGTCTTTCTTGATTGTGCTTGCTTGATGAAGTCTTGTAGATTGCTTCCCCATACACCACAATGGGAGAGCTTCTTCTTTGGCGCATATTCACGTATCCATGATCACCACAAGAATGGCAAGCTTCAAGCATTTGATCTCTTCGAGATGGCTTCATCTTGAACTTGCACACATGCACACCATTTCTTCTTTCGTCCTTATGTTGATGTCTTGAAGATACACTTGAGGGCGCACTTCATCTTCGTGTTCAAGACATACATGAAACTTGATCTTCTTCGTTGGCGCATCTTCACATATCCATGATCACTATAAGAATGGCAAGCTTCAAGCATTTGATCTCTTCGAGATGGCTTCATCTTGAACTTGCACACATGCACATCATTTCTTCCACTACAAGGAAAAGGCCTACCGCCGGCGAACCTAAAAGGCCCATTGCCGGCGCACCACGAGCCCGCCGGTGCGAACGGGCTGGTGATAACTGGCCACTGCCGGCGCACCAGGCAGTGCGCCGACGATAGGACGGATACTGCCGGTGCGCCATCGACGCTTCGCCGGCAAAGGACAAGTTCCACCGGTGCACCAGCAGCTGCGCTAGCAGTAGTGTTTCCAGCACTGGCGCATGCCACGTGCGCCGGAAGTAGGTCATTTAGGTGCGCCGGCAATAAATTCGAAAATTCTTTTTTCAGCTTTTTTCCAGCATATTAGAATACATATTTGACAGCAGTATATATTTACAACACAGTTCATATTTGTACAGCAGCACATGCAATATGAGAAACACATAGAGAGTCAAGTATCATTTCGGTATCAATACAAAAATACACAAGTCTCGTTCCGGAATGTTGATTCATACAACACATGTGCATATGCAACACCGAACGACGAAGTTTCACAAAGTTAGAAGTCTCGGTACATAGTCGTCACAAGTATCGTCATACACCTCACAATGTAGGTCCTAACCTAAACTACAATCACATAGAACATGACCAACATGTTCATGATGACCATCATCACGAAGGCCATGGTCTTCATCCGGTTCCTCCTCATGTCCCTCATCTCTCCCGCTACATAACGGGCGTATCTTCCTTCCGCCTCCACCCTAGTGGGGTATCCCTTGTAGCTGTTGCCGCTGAAACGGTGCACCTGTCTCCGACAGTCCTCCCAGTCGTCGTAGACTCCAGGAACCCTCCCTGACGAGGGTACTCCTCGCCAATGCCCTCCGATAGGGGCTTAGGGTTGACGGAATCCTGTAAGCTGACACGAGACATCGGTTCACAGACAAGCGGGGAGAGCGATTTACCCAGGTTCGGGGCCCTCGATGAGGTAAAACCCTTACGTCCTGCCTGTCTCGTTCTTGATTATAATGATAATGGGTTACAATGGGGTGCCGAATAGTTCGGCTGAGATCTCGTCGAGATGGCTGTTGCTAAGATGCCCTAGCTCTAAGCTTTCTCTGGCTAAGATGGCTAAGGTTGATCGTGTCCCTCGGCAGCCCCTCTCCTGGCCTTTATATAGGAGGCTAGGTCTCAAGAGGTCTCACCGAGTACGACTAGGTTTACAGTAGTTTTAGATCCGATCTTTCCTTGTTCGATCGGTTCCTTGTCTTCCCCGTCAAGGAACCTTCTGGTGCGCCGTCCTGGTGGCCCATCTCGCCTTCAGGTGTCTTCATGGGCCTCCAATTAGTCAATACAGGATAGGGTAATGTGGGTTACCCGAAGGGTAGTGCCCACGTCACTCCCCTTGTACACGACATATGTCGTCGGGATCTCCATTCACAAGACAAGTAAAACGTTAGTACCAATGCAATGAACAACTGCCAACTCAAATAAGAGACAAGTACTACGAACTAAATAGCATGTGCCTCATACTTTGTTGGTCGAAATAAATAATAACATACAGGGATGGGGTCAGCGAGGCTAGGTAGGATGCACAATAGATTGATATTTGTGGCCATCACACCAAGCCTCACCGGCCCCACCCCGAGTGTACAAGTGACCGAACATTTTAATCATCGGCCAATGCAATTAAGAAGTGCGAACTCAAATAAAAGACAAGTAGTACGAATTAAATAGCGTACCTCATACTTTGTCGGTCGAAACAAATATTAACATCCAGGGATGGAGTCAGTGAGGCTAGGTAGGATGCACAAGAGATTGATACTTGTGGCCGTCGCACCAAGGCTCACTGGCTCCACCCCCGAGTGTACGAGTGACCGAACATTCTAATCATCGGCGAACTCCAAATACGAGGCAAGTAGTGGTCGAGTAAATGCAAATAATTATTAAGTTATCTACGCCATAATCTTGAAATATATATCAAAGTAAATGAAACAATAGACACATGTTCACATGCACATTCATACAACTAAATAAAAGCAACAAGTCGATTCTATTGGAATATATAGCAATTATTACAATACGAAAGTTCAAGGACATATCGTTCAAGCTTTAGCAAGTATTCCCGTCGTAGGATCAGGTTGTACGCCTAGGGGGGAATGGACGGCAGCCCTCAAGCGAGTTGAACGGCCTCTCATCACGCGACATCTCCAAGCGGAGTTCTATCTCATCATTAGGTGGTAGACGTAGCCGTGGAAGAACTCGCCAGACCTACCGTTGACATCCTGCAGGATTACCGTGCAAATGAACTGCTGGATGCGACCCCAGTTCTTTCTAATCTCTCTATCAGGGACATCCGCCATGTTTGCAAACCTATTTCTGAGATTTTCTGGCAGCAACATGTCATCTGCGTACTTTATGTACTCCTGCATCTGAAGGATGGCGTACCATGCGTCCATCCTGTTGTCTTGCATCGACTACTTGAGGCAGGGGAAGTTGGTTGTGTGGGTTAAGACCAAGCCTCCTCGGGATTTCCTCTCTACTTTGAGGGGGCCTGCCTTGTTGGCGAAGCCGGTGAGAGCATCATTGAGAAGGGCCCTGATGTGGGTGTAGTCGTTCTTGCGGTCCCTACCCGAGTCGAGATAGATCGCATGCGAGTGTTGCGGGTGCACGACGATGAGGGTGCAGAACTTGTCTCGCGGAAAACACGGATTAACCTTTGGAAATGCAAATGGAGATATAGGATAGAATGGTGATGGGGGACTAGCGAGTGATTACTTACTCGGGGAAGTAAGGGATGAGAATGGCGCCCTTTTTAATGTTCGCCGACATGAAATCCTTGACCTGTCGGGTGGCAATCGCGCGATCCCCAGCGTTGCAGATGATGCTCTCTCGCATATAAAAGGGGTCCATTATCGCGATGGTCGGCGTCCCCTCCTTAACAATCTGGGAAGACAAGCTAAGAGCAACTAGGCGAACCACACTAAAGTGGAGCGCTTGCATGCGATAGATGATGAAGCACAAGTCCGCGGGGTACTTCTCGATGAAGTTCATGCCAGTTGGCACCTTCGCCACGAAGAGAGGGTAAGCAGGATCTTTTGATTTGAGAAGAAGGTTCTCCACATGCCTGACAATCTCATGCAAGCTCCTCATATTCGGGGTGAGTTTCTTCAGGACATGCTCCGGCAGCATCGGTTCACCCAAGTGATGCAGAGGTCGCCAATTGTTTGGCAACTTGTCAAGGAGTGGGACCTTGTCCTTGGATTTGGCCACCGCCTTGTCTTGGGCGTCATTCTTATTTGCCCTCTTCCTCTTCTTGGGTTGTAGTGCTGGACCATCCATCGCCGTAGTGGCCGTAGCATGGAGTGTGTTTGGGCTCAGCATATTTTTGACGGCGGCGGTGGCGACCTCCTCAGGATTTTCCTCCTCGGCCGTTTCTTGAGAATCGAACGACTTCTTGGAGCACACATATTTCGAGGTCGGCGCATCCTCATGGACAACTTGTGAAGACGTAGGAATATCCCATTGGAAGTTCTCACGTTCGTATTCCTCGGCCTCCGGCGCAGCCGGTCTGTTGTGGTGGGGCGCCGACCTCCGGCGCAGCTCGGCCGTTCCGGTGGGGCGATGACCACCGGCGCCGCCGCGGCTGTCATGGAGGGACGCCGACATGTGGCGCCGCAAGGTGCTTGTCTTTGCTTGCCGTCGACCCCGAGTAGGTGTTGATCCGAATTAGGGTCTTCGGCCATAGCAGTACCCAACCCTTCGGTGAGGCCGGATTCAACGGGCTATCGTCATCGACGATCGATGTCTACGGGAGCTTCTATTCTTGTAGACGAGTGTTGGGCCTCCAAGAGCGAGAGGTTTGTAGAACGGAAGCAAGTTTCCCTTAAGTGGATCACCCAAGGTTTATCGATCTCGGGGAGGAAGAGGTCAAAGATATCCCTCTCATGCAACCCTGCAACCACAAAGCAAGAAGTCTCTTGTGTCCCCAACACACCTAATAGGTGCACTAGTTCGGCGAAGAGATAGTGAAATACAGGTGGTATGAATATATATAAGCAGTAGTAATGGCGCCAGAAAATAGCTTGCTGGCGTGTAGTTGATGGTGGTAATATGGTAGCAGTAGTAATGCAGTAAAACACTAAACAAGCAGCGATAGCAGTATTTAGAAACAAGGCCTAGGGATTAGACTTTCACTAGTGGACACTCTCAACATTGATCACATAACAGAATAGATAAATGCATACTCTACACTCTTGTTGGATGATGAACACATTGCGTAGGATTACACGAACCCTCAATGCCGGAGTTAACAAGCTCCACAATTCAATGTTCATATTTAAATAACCTTAGAGTGCAAGAAAGATCAACACGACTAAACCAAGTACTAACACAAGCATGCACACTCGTCACCTTCACACTATGTAGGAGGAATAGATCACATCAATACTATCATAGCAATAGTTAACTTCACAATCTACAAGAGATCATGATCATAGCATACGCCAAGTACTAACACGGATGCACACACTCGTCACCATTACACCGTGTAGGAGGAATAAAACTACTTTAATAACATTGCTAGAGTAGCACATAGATAAATTGTGATACAAAACACATTGCAATCATAAAGAGATATAAATAAGCACTTCACTACGCCATTCATAACAGTGAGTAAGTATTCTGTGAAATATAGCCTAAGAGACCCACACGGTGCACACACTCGTCACCTTTACACACGTGGGACAAGGAGTCTCCGGAGATCACATAAGTAAAACTCACTTGACTAGCACAATGACATCTAGATTACAAGCATCATCATATGAATCTCAATCATGTAAGGCAGCTCATGAGATTATTGTATTGAAGTACATAGGAGAGAGATGAACCACATAGCTACCGGTACAGCCCCGAGCCTCGATGGAGAACTACTCCCTCCTCATGGGAGCAAGCAGCGGTGATGAAGATGGCGGTGGAGATGGCAGCGGTGTCGATGGAGAAGCCTTCCGGGGGCACTTCCCCGCTCCGGCAGGGTGCCGGAACAGAGACTCCTGTCCCCCAGATCTTGGCTTCGCGATGGCGGCGGCTCTGGAAGGTTTCTGTGGGTTTTGTTCTTCGTGATAGGGTTTTCGCGACGGAGGCTTTAAATAGGCGGAAGGGCAGCCTCGGAGGGGGCCTGGGGCCACCACACCATAGGGCGGCGCGGCCCCCCCTCTGGTCGCGCCAGGGTGTGGTGTGGGGCCCCCAGGGCTTCCCTCCGGCGGCTCTCGGGTGTTCCGGATGGTTCCGGGAAAAATAGGAACTCGGGTCTTGATTTCGTCCGATTCCGAGAATATTTCGTTACTAGGATTTCTGAAACCAAAAACAGCAGAAAACAGGAACTGGCACTTCGGCATCTTGTCAATAGGTTAGTTCCGGAAAATGCATAAATATGACATATAATATGTATAAAACATGTAGATATCATCAATAATGTGGCATGGAACATAAGAAATTATCGATACGTCGGAGACGTATCAGGCACCATGCGGTTGATTAGGAGGAAACAAATCCTCATAGCCCGGTAACGCCCTATCCACTTCAACCCAGTAAACGTCATCCGCCACATCTCGTGTGTGCCACTTCTTATCCAGGGGCCGAAGGATGGACCCCCTCGCGACGTCTTTGAGTTCGTCGTTTACTCTCATCGAGAAGGTGCATGGCGTTGAGAGCGCCTGCGAGAACATGTGTATGGCGTTAGAGAGAGGGCAAGGATGATGAAACTAATATATTAACTTGATGTACACATTAGTTAATTACAGTGAGGGCGTTGAGCTCGGCTAATGTCGACGGGCCGGCACATGCGGCGGCGGGCGTGCAAGTGACGGAGGGGCTGCTACCCGGCATGGACGGTGAATCCCTAGCACCGGCCGACATTGCCGGCGGCCGGAGGAGTCTCCATTATAACATTGTCATTGCCGGGGGACGGCGGCGCCATCGAGTTGCTGCCGTCGAAGCTAACCACTTGCATTTTCGGGGGGAGGGGGGGCTTGTTTGCCACCCTAGAGCGTCGAAATCTGCTTGGACTGAAGCGGCGACTTCAGCTTTGACTTCAGGTATGAGTGTAGCTTTGAGTTGCGGTACCAAACCAGCTTGGACTTGGGCTAGGATTGACTCCCTCATTTCCTCCGCCTCCCGCTGCTTCCTCTCACTGCGCGCATTTTTATCGGCCGCAGACGACAAGCCGTAGTGACCATGCTTGTGGCATGTACCGGCGCCAGCCACACGGCCTCTATGCGGCCTTCTCGTAGGTGAATGCTCATTGACGATGTTTAGTGCCCGTACGAGAGGCTTGTCCCATGCTACCCTGCCCGTCGATGCCTGGGACGAGGAGCCTTCGTCACCTTGAGAAAGTCTTTGTCTTTCTTCTTCTTGCGGAAGAAACGCGAACCATTTAGAAATGTTGCTACTATTATATGAACGATACTTGATCTAATTAAACCGGTAAATTGCTTACTAGCTTTTTCTCCAACGACAGGACCTTCTTGTCGTTCGTGAACCAAATTATGTCGGTTACGACCTTCGGGTCCGTGACAAGTTCCCCGGTTAGTTTCTTCTTATGGTACCGGGACCTGATGAATCTTCTTTCAAGAGGGTCCTTGTACTTGAGCCAGGGGTTCTCAATGCCGGCATTTACATACGCCTCATCCTCCTTCGCCCAATAGGGCTCCTTTCCCTCGTACCCACGGCTCCCAAGGTTGTGGTTGCCGATGTTAAGCTCCCGCATTTCCTTCCCCCACAACTTGCGATTCTTGGTTTCTTGTAGCTCTTCATTGGCCACAAAAGCATCAAAGTCCGCCTGGGAGACATGCGGAAAGGCGGAGTGGACCTCTTCGAAACCTTTGCCCTCGAGCAATCAGCTTCCGCACCATGTACTTATAGCTGCTCGAGGTGTTTGGTGAACTTCAGGAGGGCTTGTGAGTTCACAATGTTGTTGGTTTGATGACTGGAGGCGTAGTCGCCTAGAAACTTGTATCGTGCGTGCAACCTCGCAATGAGCTGGGCTCGCAAAGGCGCTTTGTTCTCAGCTCGGAGGTCCGTCTCATTGAGATTGACGACCTCTCGGAGGATACATGCCAGTTGGTTGCCGTACCCCTTGGCAACATCCTTAGGCTCCACCGGCAAACCACTGGCGGGGTCCACCTCTTTTATTGTGTCTCTGCCGGTGGCGACCGTGTTTTGGCGCCTTGCCTTCCGCGGCCTCTTGGAACCACTTGTCCCGGTGCCGCGTACTCCCGGTGGCGCCGCTAGGATCGTCGCCGCTTGTCTCGCCGCCACCCCCGGCGGCGCCGGTTGCCTCGTCGCCGCTTGGCGCGTAGGTACTACCCCCGGCGGCGTCGCTTGCCTCGTTGCCACTTGGCTCGTCGGCACTCCCCCCAGCGTCATCCTCCATCTCATGGTCCTCGTCGCCGCCAACACCAGCGGCCTCGGCATCCTCCTCCGTCCTAAAGAAGTGCCTATTGTAGTGCTCCTCTAATTCTTCTTGAGACGCCATGGTGGCTTGCACTAATAGAAGATGAAAAGGAGTTAGAATTCACGGAAAAATTCGGCATGACCTTTGCTAAAAATTGGTCATGCCGAGTGCTAGAATTGCCGGAACGGAAATGAATCGACATTCCGACACTCAATAGCAACTCAATCCCTGCAAACATATATATATAATTCAACCATATATAGCATTTCCAACATCACATCTACATCCACTTGTCCTGATGCTTACACCATAACCATCAAGATCTCAACCATCACCACAGCAGTAGTATTTCTTTTAAATGAACCAGAGAAGCTCATGTGTCATTTCTCATTTGTGGATTATCAGAAAGCTCCAATTATAAATCAACTAAATGAACCTAGCTAGCTACTGTCCATTTGCAACAGCACATCATATATTTGCAAAAACACATCATACATTTGCTAAAAAAATCAACCTGATTTCCCGATACATCTAGGAGTTTTCTCCAACCTAAGTGCCTAACTGTCATCATTGAAAAATCATATTCTAATGTAGGGTCTAAATATTGCTACTTCATTTGCATTTCATCTAAACCAACTTGATTGCTATATCATTTAAACCTACTGCATCATTTTATTTCTAGTTGAAAAATTACAGAGGTTCATTTAGCTACTGCATCATTTTATTTAAACCTACTGCATCATTTTATTTCTAGTTTAAAATTGGTTTAGTTTCAAACCAGAGAGCTTAATTGTTACTGTAATTTATATGAATTGGCAGTAGCATAACCAAAAAACCCTACTGCCTAGCTACCTAGGTACTGCAAGCATTTTTATTTTCATTTTCTTTTTTGGCAGTGAGCATGAGCATGAGCAGTAGCATTTCAAAACCATTTCAAAATGTTTATTTGCAACCAGTGAGCATCAACATGAGAATTCATTTCATTTCCATTTCCATTTTAAATAGTGAAGTAGCAATAGTGAACTAAACCAGAGAACTATTTTAAATGAACCAGTAGCATTTCCATTTCATTTCCACTATAATAAAAAACCCCAACTCAATTTCTTTTTTCAACAGCACTTGTTCTTTTTATGAATAACAACACTTGTTCTTTTTATGAATAACCCCAATTCAAGTAGCACTTGTTCTTTTTCAACAAAGCACTTGTTCCATTTTATTATTCAACAATTTTTCAATTGGAAGTAGTTCATTTGAATGTATGAATATGATTCAATTTCATTTTCAACATGAAAAATATGATGCAATCTGTCTATGCAACCAGAGAGCATCTAGCAGGAACCCTAACCCTAACTAGCAGTAGGTAAATCCTAACCCTACGGAGGAGGGGATAGGGAAGGGGGAGGGAAGGGGAGAGGAAAGGGAAGAGGGAAGGGGAGAGGGAAGCTCACAGTGGCTGGCGCGCGGCTCCTTCTTCTCCAACGGCGGCGCCGACGTCCCCTCCTCCAACGGCTGGCGCGTGGCTCCTTCTTCTCCAACGGCTGGCGCGCAGCTCCTTCTTCTCCAATGGCGGCACCGACGTCCCCTCCTCCAACGGCGTGGCGGCGCTGGTGTAGGATGGTGGTGGGGTAGAATGGAGGCGGACGGTGGAGGGGGATTTGGCGGTGAACGGTGGCGGATGAGGAGAAAGGGGATGGGATCGACTGTGTACTGGAGAAGATGAGGAGAAAACGGTTAAGTTCGTAGTATAGCCGTGCCAGGCTTATTGCCGGCGCACCACCTACCTGGTTCGCCGGGGACAAGTATACCCCCGGAAAATTAATAAACCTGGTGCGCCGGCAATAAGCCTGGCACAGCTGTAACCTGGGACATGTCAATTCACCTAGCTAGCATGCCCATTTCCTTTTCTTTTTTCCATTCTTTTTCTTTATTTCTTTTCTCTTTATTTTATGTTTCTTTTATTTTACCCCAAATGCTATACTATTTTATTTTTCTTATCTTTTCAAGATAATAACAAACCAATATATATATATGCATGAGTATGCAAAAACAAAAAAATATGAGTTATACATACAAAAAATATTGACCAACACAATATTAATTAGTCATACATAAAATATTGGCCATGACCATATGAGTAGTTATGAATTACACAAAATATGAGTTATAGATTGCAAATAAAGTTTTACATCATCGATTGAGAAGAGTGTTTCACTTTCTTCTTGCTTTTCTTGCTCGTCGTTGAATAATTTAGCCCCGTTTCGTGACTTCTTCTTTTGAAGGGTCGACCTGACCTCGGTAGCATGGTCCTGCTTCTTCTTGTGGTGTATGTTGTGTCTTCGTCCTCGGATTCTTCCATCATTGGGTCTCCGACTTGTCCTTCGAAGTCTTCCTCGTTGGCAACTCCATCCATTCCGACGATGGTCCTCTTGCCTCTCCTCACGATAACACGGCTAGGCCTGGATGGGTCGGTTATGAAGAAGCATTGGTGCACGTGTTCCGCCAGCACCCATGGCTCATTCCGCGCGGTGGCGTTCGTGGACTTTGATTTGTTGGCTTCGGGTAGAAACATGGTGGTGAAATACCGGTCTTCTTTTGTGACGCTCTTAGCCCATCCGATACGAAACATCGGCACTTTCTCCCCAGCCGTAGCTAAGCTCCCGCATTTCCTCGATTCTTCCGTAGTATCTAGTCTTTACGTCACCCGTCCGAGGAACCCATCGTTACCCCCGAGTTCGGTAAACACTGTTCTTGTCTTTTTCTTCCGTGTAGAATGTGTACCCGTTGATATCGTACGCTTGGTAAGTCATGATGTTGGGCGCGGGGCCATGTGACAAGGCCAATACTAGTTTATCCTTGTCAGTTACCATTGGTGGGGGATTAGCATCAATGTGGTCTTTGAACCGACGCGAAAGAGGAGTTGTGCTCTCCGTATATTTCGCTTCCGTCATCATCGGCTTGCCACTGTTCTCTATCATGGTTTTGTGCTCTTTCAACCAAGGATCGATCAAGTCAATGTGTTGTAGCGCTACTAAGTTGGCCCTGTCAAAGTCGGAAGTCCGACCAGACATGTGCACATGCAGTACCTTCCTTCCATTTTTGTGGCCTACTCCCTCGAACCTGCGGAGGTGCTTGTTTTGAGGCAAACCAACAAGGTCCTCGATGTCTAGATAATTCGTGCAGAAAGAGATGCACTCTTCGGTGAGCCAGCCCTGGACGATGCTTCCATCCGGATGTGACCTGTTACGAACGTATCCTTTAATGACCCCATTCATTCTTTCAAACGACATCATGTTGTGTAAGAATTCCGGCCCTAGACTGACGATATCATCCATGATATGGACCAACAGATGGAACATCACGTCAAAGAATGCAGGCGGGAAGTACATATCAAGCTCACATAGGATCACCACGATCTCTTCCTGGAGCCTTGCGAGTTTCTTCACGCTTATCGACTTCCGAGTTATGACGTCGAAGAAGTTACAGAGCCCAGTCAGCGTTGCACGGATATGGTCATCCATTATACCTCGGATTGCAACCGGAAGAATCTGCGACATCATCACGTGACAGTCATGAGACTTCATGCCGCTGAAGTTTTGTTTCTTGGGGTCCATGTATCTGCTTATTAGCCCGGAGTAACCGAAGGGCACTCTGACTCCTAGAAGGCAATTGAAAAATTGATCGACCTCGGCCGGACTAAAAGTGAAGCAGGAGGGGGACAGTAATAGTATGGCTGCTTAATCCTTTTGCGCTTCTGACCGCCGTCCGCCTCCTCCTCCGACTGCCCCTCTTGGGCCGGCGGGATCTGAAGCTCTTCCCTGATGCCCAAAACTTTCAGGTCGTGTCTTGCTTTCGGCCCATCTTTGGTCCGGTCCGGCATGTTGAGAAGAGTGCCAAGCAAGCTCTCGCACATGTTCTTTGTAATATGCATGACATCAAGGCAGTGAGGTATATCGAGAATTTTCCAGTACGGCAAGTCCCAAAACACGGACCTCCTTTTCCATACACCAATGAGCGGAGTCGTTTTCTTTTTCTTGTTCTTCTCTCCAGGCTTTTGACGAATCTTTCCCGGCGCAGGGCACTCCTTCCAACCCTTCAGTAATGTATCGATCTCTTCGCCGCTCTTCTTACGTGGAGGTCCTCGGGGTTCATTTGTACCATCGAACGGATCTCCACGCTTTCTCCACGGGTCGGTCTTCCGTAGCCACCTTCGATGCCCCATGTAAACTGTTTTCGAAGAGCCGGGATCCTTACCAAGCTGCAAAAACATCGTCTCTTCCATGCACCCGACACATGCCTTGTGTCCATGGCACACCCGGCACGAAATGTAACCGTATCCGAGGTAGTCCCGCACCGTCGTGATCAACGCGGCTCTCAAAGGGAAATATTCTTCCGCGACGGCGTCCCATGTATCTACCCCTTCCTCCGCCCACAACATTTCAAGCTCCTCCTTTAATAGTTCGAGATACATGTTGATATCGTTTCCTGGCCGTGTCGGCCCTTGAATTAGCATACTCATCCGTATGTACTTCCTCTTCATGCACAGCCAGGGCGGGAGGTTGTAGAACCATACAAACACGGGCCATGTGCTATGTGTGCTGCTCTCGGTTTCCGAACGGATTGAATCCGTCCGTGCTCGCACCCAACCCGATGTTTCGGGATCTGCCCCAAAACTTCCGAATTCATTGTCTAATGCTTTCCACCGGCTTGCATCCGAAGGGTGCGTCAAGACTCGGGTGCTCAATCCGCTCTTCATCATTCAACACCGCCTCCTTTCTTTCTGCGTGCCGCCGCATGAGCTTTGCTTCCTTGCGGTCCGCGTAGAACCGTTGAAGCCGGGGGCGAGCGGGAAGTACCACACAACTTTCCGAGGAGCTTTCTTCTTCCCTTTCTTGTACCGTTCAGCTTCACACACAGGACATTTGGTCTTGTCCATGTGCTCCTTGCGATACATGATACGGTCGTTGATGCGGGCGTGATACTTTTCGTGGGGTAAGTCGAGAGGGCACGTGATTCTCTTGGCCTCGGCTAGACTACCAAGACACGTGTTCTCGGCAGGAAGGAGATCTTTCACGTATTCCAGGATGTCGTCGACGCTTGTGTCCGTCCATCCGTGTTTCGCCTTCATCTGCAGCATATCGAGAGCTACTCTCAAGCGAGACTCCCCCAACCCGCGACCCGAGTCGTACAACGGAGTATTCGAGTCTATCTCGAGTTGCTCAAGCTTTGATTTCCGCTTGGCGCCTTTCGTCTTTTCGAGAAGCAGATCTTGAAGATGAGGGTCCCACACGACTGAAGCTAGCGGCACCTCTTCGTCGTCGTCAAGGTTATTGTCGTCGTCAAGGTTATCGTCATGTGCGACAAACTCTTCATCGTCATCAATATCATGATGCCCTCCTTCTTGTCGGCCATTTTTACCACCTGCCGCCGTCGCCCCATTGACCTCCGCGCCATCATCACTCATCCATTGAGTGTGTCCATGCATGAAACCATTAGTGAGCAGGTGCCCCCGCAATTTGCCGGAATACGGGTCAAACCATTTCCCTCGTTTGCATCTCCGGCACGGACACAATACCTCCGTGCGGTTATTTTCATACATGTCGATGATCGCGTGTTTCGGATATCTCATCACGATGCTTTCACTCATCTCGATAACCATTATCGCCTGCATGGTAAGATTACATAATTGATTAGAACCATGCATCCGTCGGTAGTTTTCACGGAAAATTTCGGCATGACCTTCCTACACGGTAGGACATAGGAGCGCCGTAAATGTGCCGAAACGGAAACTTAAAGAATCAACATTTCGGCGCAACGTTGGTAACTCATTTTCAACGCCAACACACACAAGCACAAGCACAACATATATATATGCCACACACGAGAGCTTTGCTTCAAATGTCCAACATACGTCGATTTCATTCCTCAATTTGTTCATTAATCACCTATTTGTTTGATATATTCATCAATGAGATCGAGACGTCGCGCCGCTACCACGGCGTATGGAAGCCGACTTTCTAGATCTAGATCTAGATTGAGCGGTCAATGCGGGATAGTAGATCTAGATCTACATAGGGGGATGTGGGAGATGCATGTAGGAAGGGAAGATTTGCTCAAAAATATGATTTTGTTTGGTCAAATTGGTGAAATTGGGGATAGAAATGGGCAAAAATGAGCTGGGTTGGGAGAAGGCTCGGGTTTGTGTGGAGGAGTGGAGTGTAGTGTGTGGGTGTGTGAGTGCTGGTTGGTGTGGCTGAAAAATATCACCCAGGTTAGTGCCGGCGCACCTGGACCACGGTGCGCCGGCAATATAAAGCTGATCCGGCTATATCTGCTCCGGGCCAGGCCCGAGAAACACTGCCGGCGCACCAGCCCAGGGGCGCGCCGGCAATACGAAATTACCGCCGGCGCGCCCATGGGCTGGTGCGCCGGCAGTGTTTCTCGGGCCTGGCCCGGAGCAGACAAGCCCATGCCAAAAACTATCGCCGGCACGTCTTTTTCCTCGGTGCGCCGGCAGTAACCATGCATCGCCGGCGCGGCCAAAAAGTGGTGCGCCGGCACCACATGCCACCGGCGCGTTCAGCATGGGGTGCGCCGGCAACACTTTTTTCATCTATAGGCTTTTTCCTAGTAGTGTTCTTTCGTCCTTATGTTGATGTCTTGAAGATACACTTGAGGGCGCACTTCATCTTCGTGTTCAAGACATACATGAAACTTGATCTTCTTCGTTGGCTTCTTATTGCAACCTTGAAGCCAACATATGGTTCAAGCATTGCCTATGGACAAATTCTATAAATACAACTCAATGCAAACATTAATCCATAGAAATTGTAATTAATTATCGAAACCGCACATGGGGACACCATGCACTTTCACATTTAAGGCACATACACCTAGAGCCAACTTTGTTTTCGGAATATTTTCAAAACTTTGAAACACCTTTTTGATTTACTGTTTTAGAGAAAGCTATGTGTAGCCCAAGTTGCAAATTGAGTTTCTATCGCCCAACTCTGACCAAACTAACAGTGTGGGAGTGAACTTTCGTCCCACCTATCGCCATGAATGAGCCACGTGTGTTTCCCGATTTCACACTAAAGATTATTGACTTAAATATATATGTGCTAGCCTGAAAATACAATAGTTGGTGAAATACACAACCATTTCAGGCCGACTAAATTTAGCTGCTCGACTATAGTGCCAAATTGAATTAAAGTTTGCACATTCATGTTAGACAAATTTAAGTCAAATGTGTCTTGCGGGAGGCAACTGCCCCTCTCCCACGCCCTAAGCACGTGTCTTTGCCTTCGTCGAAACAAAATTTTGAACCGTCTTCCGCCACCATTGATCGTACCTTGTTCCTATGTGTGTGTGTTTTTTTAGTTTTTATCAAGTAATGGCATGCTTGACTCATAGGAATGTTGTAGGAAACCCATAGAAATATGAAATTTTCTTCCGGTGACACTATTCATCCATTTGATTCAAAAGAATGGAGCATAGGAAAAAAAAATTTAGTAATATTTCCTTTGGTTTAGGTTTCACAGGGAAATCAAACGAATTCTGCAATCCACGCAAAGTTCCTTTTTACACTCCTACGCACAAAAAAACAAGGCAAAGGTCATAAGTTGTATGACAATGAACTAATCTTACCGTCGCATTTATATTAATCATGATTTAATTATGGTTTTAAGGATTCCTGTGGTTTTCAGTTCCTGGAAATCAAACACCTAACATAATAGATTCCTATGATTTTACAATCCTATGAGATTACACATACATTCATATGCTATTCTTTATATTTTCAGTTCTTACATTTGTGAAATCATGCGATTCAAAATACTAGAAGTTTTAAAATCCAAGGGACCAAATAAACCCCCAATATACGAGAACTAACCTGTGGTTGGATGATTAGGAGGGCAGTGGCACCCTTAGCCCACTAGAGTTTAAATCCTAGATTTGACACTTTGGTGTCTCACAAAGGTGGAATATAGAGAGGCGACGTTCTCGTTGACAGCGAGGCGTCCGTGGTGACTTCGTCAATCTCAAATCACGTCATATCAGTTCTTCAACGCAGTCTCTTGGAGGTGCTCATAGGGGTAGGATGTATTCATATAGATGAGTGTGTGCACGTATGCATGAGTGTCTTTGATTGTACTGTGTTTCGAAGAAAAAAAAACCAATATACAAGTGGCGTGGAGCCGTGGAGCGAAGGAGATCTAGCTTCCAGCAGCTAATACCACCGCACACGCGCGGCCCCACATGCCATAATCCATTCCCGTCTACTAGTACAAAATTAAAGCCACGCAGTACTAGTAGCACTGGCGCAGCCGCGCAGGGTGTTGGATCTCATGTGACCGGATCGACCGTTTGAACTTTGAATCCGTTGGTCGAAATCAGACAGAAACAAGAAGTTAGAATGGTGTTTTGAATCTCTGGGGGGGCTCCGAGAAAATAAATACTCCACCACCGAGCTGCACTGCAGGCAGACCGCACCGCCCACACCACACATGGCGCATCCCCAACAGCGAACCTGAGCGCGTGGGCTGCGGATCCGTTGGCCGGCGACGCTGTTTGCTGTTGGGCGCCCCGCTGCGGACCCTCCTATCTTTCAGCGGCACACTCGCTTGAGCACCCCCGTCATTTCAAACCGCTAGTAGGAGACGACCCTGGAAAGTTTCAGTTAAAGCCCACCCTCTGCTGCCCATACTGATACTCCCACTGCCTCGGGGTCGGAGCTTTTCAAACACTCCCGTCCTCTCCTGCCTACCGTTGGGATACATACAGTTCGAGCTCCACCTCGTGTGCGAATCTGCGTGTCCGCCGCCTTCCAGCGAGTTCGGGAGGTTGGCGAGCGACGCGGCCGCGGCGGACGAGATGAGGCTGCTCGGCGGCGCGGCGGCGGAGGATGAGGGGATGGCGCTGCGCAAGGCAGAGGAAGCCGGTGAGTTAATTAGTTCTCCTCTCTCTTCCGCGCGCGTCTGGAGGGCTTCCTTGTTTCGCGTCTCGCATCTGCCGCTGCAATGCGGTTGTGATCTGCGATTTGCGCCATCGCGTGCGCCGTAGAGGTGGTGGCTTGGTCGGCGTTTGAATGGCGCCGATTTGAGCTACAGCGGCGGCGAGGACTAGGTCGAGTGCCCTCTAACGACGCTGATCAATTGGGTTCACTCGCGGCATTCGCACACGGAAGCACACCCAGGAATTAGTGGCATCCGTGTAATGTTACTGTACTAATTGTTCGTAATTAGTACTCAGGCTTGCGATTAATATAACTCTACTTCCATTTACTGCATGCGACACTGGTTGGTTTAATTGGAACTACTAGTAAGTACCAGTTGATTAGATCACAATCACTCAACACTTTCAGAATTTCCGGATTCTGTATTCCTCGATCGTGACATCGTGTTTCTCCGCACGAATCGCAAGCCGAGTTCCACTGTAACCGTTACAGATTGCCACCTCCTGAATCTGATCTGGTTTGCCGATACGCAGCTGCGCGGAGATGCGAGGCGGCGCGATGGCTGCGGCAGATGGCGCCGGCGGCGGTGGAGGCGCTGCCGGAGAGGCCGTCCGAGGAGGAGTTCGGGACGGCGCTGCGCAACGGCCTCATCCTCTGCAAGGTCCTCAACCGCGTCAACCCAGGCACCGTCCCCAAGGTAACAAACACCATAGGTCCATTACTCCGTAGCCGATGGCTCGAAAACGATTTGGGATGTCAGTGCTTGTTCATGCTGTTTCCGCAGGTCGTGGAGAACCCCGTCGACGCGGTCCAGTCGGCCGATGGGGCGGCGCAGTCCGCCATCCAGTACTTCGAGAACATGCGGAACTTCCTCGTTGCGGTGTGCGAGATGAATCTGCTGACGTTTGAGGCTTCCGACATTGAGAAGGTGCGGGATTGACATAGCGCTAGCAATTCTCAAACTACTGCCATGTTGTCCTTGTCTTAACTGTTGTTAGGAGTACATTGATTTGCTCAATTGTATACCTTGAGATGATTCACTAAATTTGTTTCACATCTGCGAAAGAATGGGTTAAAAGTAGGTGTTACTACCCATTTTATCTTCACCAATACCAAATAACTACTCAGTAGAATACATTTCAAGAGTATCTCTGTGAGACTGCAATGGGGCAAATATCTTTAGCCAAATACCCTAAACAAAGAAAGTTACTCCCTCTGTTGTTATTTACCTCATGCTCTTTGTTTTGTCAAAGTCAAACTTTATAAAGTTTGACCAAAAATGTAGCAAAAAATAACAACATTCATGATACGATTTTTATATAACATAAAATTATATTTTATGATGATTCTAATTATCGAAAATATATTCAGCCAAGCTATGGAATCTTAAAATTTTCTAACCCAAAGTATATGTTACTGCTAGTTTGAATTCAGCTTCATAGTTTGAAGATGTGTCATCTGAATTCTGCCTTAACATTGACAGGGTGGTTCATCAATGAAAGTTGTGGACTGCATACTTTGTCTCAAAGCATATCACGAGTGGAAGCTCTCAGGTGGGATCGGTATATGGCGGTACGGAGCTATTGTTAAGATTGCGCCCTCGAGCAAGAGGTTGCCTACACACTCATCCAGGTTTGGAGGCTCAGCTGACCAGAACCAACAAATGCTGGAATTCGTGCATCTCCTCTCCGAGGTCTCCCTCGAGGAAACTAGAGTTGAGGAAACTCAGCATTCACTTTTCCAGCAGTTTGTTCTTCGAGTCGTGCGGGCATTCCTTCTGGAATGGAGTGAAGCTGACGAGATACCTTTAGATGATATGGTAGGTAAGTTCTGCTTATTCTATATATTGCTGATCCTATTAGCAGTACTAGTTTAATCGATGCCCTCACCAATGCTGAACTTTGACCGAAATATAACCGTTGGGTTGACTTCCTTATGGTGGTGTATTTTTCAGGTCCTTGAAACAATACTTGAGCAAGCCTCGAAAGAATTTACCATTCTGTTAGTGTCCCATCGCAATCAGGTGCGGCATCATATTTGTTCTCCTCGATGTCTTTTTGTTATCGTTGTGTAACTTATGTACTCCACTGAGTTAGGCAATAGGTTGCATTTGCCAAAATTTGAAAATTTGCGCACGCACATGCTTGAAACCTTACTTTTAAAACATATCCTATGTAACAGGTCAGATCACTTTTAAGGAAGATGATGAAAGATGAAAGTGGAGTATGCTCTAAGCTGGAGTTGATCGAAGCTATTTCAAAATCATTGAATGAAACTAATCTGTCCTTACTCTCTCCACAACAATTACCCCAACGCATGGATGGTGGTGGAGGACTTGAACACCAACAAGAAGAGCTTGAGGTAGCAATCGTTCTGCAATCCATTGTGCTGCTTTAATTGTTAGCTGCCAGTTTATAATGAGTGAAACAAATACCATTCTTCCTTTATAACATAAATCTTTAGCTGGCAATCTGTCAAGCTGTATGCTAAGTATAGTCTCAGCTCCAGATTTTCCTTGCCATGGTCCCATTAGTAAGGAAAGCTATCAGTAAAGTTACCCAAAAAAAATGTGTACTCCTAATGACAAATGTCATTCTCTAGGTTAATATATTCACTCATCTATGTCTTGAATGATCTTGAATTATGCTGATCATGATTTTCTTTTGAAATCGAAATATTCAGAAGTTAAAGCTGTCCTTTAATGACATGAAATCTCAAGTTGAATCTACTCGAGCTAAATGGGCGGAAGACTTAACGAGGCTAGGTGAGTGATTGTTCTGGAATTTTGTATGTCATCATGTTCTTTGGTCTCTAAACATTATCGCCATATTGCAGAAAGCTATTTTGAGGCTCAGAACCATAATGCTTACCACAAGTTACTGGAGGAAAATCGTAAGCTGTACAATCAAGTCCAAGATCTGAAAGGTGAACCACAGATGGATTCAGTTCATTTTGTTAGTAGTAAGATATATTGTTATTGACAGCTTCAGTATGCTTCTTAGGTAGCATTCGGGTGTACTGTAGAGTGAAACCTTTCCCGAAGACGCAGTCTGATCAACGGTCTACTGTTGATCATATTGGAGAAAATGGGGAGATCATGATTATGAACCCTGAAAAGCAAGGAAAGGATGGACGAAAGATATTTTCATTCAACAAAATATTTGGTCCTAATGTCTCACAATGTAAGTCATTGAATTTCTCTCAGTTTTTGTTCTTCATGTACTGTAAATCAGTTTCCTCCAGTACCTTTCTGAGAAAAGAACTGATGGTTAACCAGAAAGTTATGCTAAATTCTTAGTTTTATCTATAAAGAACTGATGATTCACCAAAAAATTATGCTAGTTTGCTTAGTTATACAGTTATTAGAAAGATAAAATTATTTGTTGATTATGCACAGTAGAAACATGTTCTGTTGATTCACTCGGAAGTTATGCTAAATTGCTTACTTTGATTTCAATTCTTAATTCTACAAATCTACTCACTTTCATTTTATTTGTAACAGCTGATGTTTATGCTGATACGCAACCACTTATAAGATCCGTGATGGATGGCTATAATGTTTGCATATTTGCATATGGTCAAACAGGATCTGGAAAAACTTATACTATGGTAATTCTTCAAATTTAATTTTACCTTGAAGTTCAAGCCATTGCTTCTGACGAACATGATTAAATCAATAAATACAGTACTATAATAGAATGTTTTCCAATGAAACATTATAAACGAAAAGATAAAGATTTTTAATACTGGAAGTTTTCTTTTGCTGCATTCCATGATTTATGTTTGCCTTCTAAATGTACTTTTTGGGTGCATGTTTTACTCAGAGCGGTCCAGATATAACAGCAGAGGGAACCTTGGGTGTGAACTACCGGTCGCTAAATGATCTGTTTGATATTTCTCAAAATAGATCAGATACCACAGCATATGATGTGAGAGTTCAGATGATTGAAATTTATAATGAACAAGTGAGAGATCTACTGATGACCGATGGTTCAACTAAACGATATCCTTTCATGATTGCCCAAAAAACTTATTTCAAGTTGGCAATGCACATATCTAATATATTGTGTTATGCTTACTTCACTTGCTTCACCTTCCAAGTTCTCTTCACTAAGTTTTTCTGCTGGATTGTTCCTTAACTATTAACACATTAGAGATTCGTAACAATTCTCATGTAAATGGGCTCAACATCCCTGATGCCAATTTAGTGCCAGTGAAGTGCGCACAGGATGTTTTGGATCTGATGAAACTTGGCCACAGAAATCGGGCGGTTGGATCAACTGCTCTTAACGAACGAAGTAGCCGCTCACACAGGTACTCCAAAACTAATTCATGGAATTTTATCTCATACCAGGGTTATATCGTTTCTACAATGTCCTCACACCATCATATCATGAGATTCTCTCTTGAATCATCTATGACATAGGCATAATCACTGCATGCTGTAATTGTGCTACTCTTCTTCAGTGTGTTGACAGTTCATGTGCAAGGGAAAGAGATCATTTCGGGTTCAACTCTAAAAGGATGCCTTCATCTGGTGGATCTTGCGGGAAGCGAGAGGGTGGACAAATCTGAGGCTGCCGGTGAAAGGCTGACTGAAGCCAAACACATAAACAAATCCTTATCCGCACTTGGTGATGTCATAGCTGCACTTGCCCAAAAGAGTTCACACGTTCCATACCGAAACAGCAAGCTAACACAAGTGCTGCAAGATGCTTTAGGTACACATAATCTCTTATAACATTTAAAACTTGCTTCATCCAGAATGCGGACAATGCTAATTATTTGTTTTTTCTTGCAATATAGGTGGTCAGGCAAAGACGTTGATGTTTGTGCATGTGAATCCTGAATCAGATTCTTTTGGCGAAACAATTAGCACTCTCAAGTTCGCCGAGCGTGTAGCCACCATAGAACTTGGCGCAGCTCGTGTTAATAAGGAAGGTGCACAGGTCAAAGACCTGAAGGAAGAGGTATGTGTGATATTGTGATGTTGAATTCTGAAACGGCAGCAGGCATTGGAACTTTGCTTTCATCACTCATGGTACGCAACTCTCTTTGTCAGATTGGTAAACTGAAATCGGCATTGGATGAGAAGGAACGTGAAGCGGCACAGCTAAGAGATGCCACAAACAGTATAATCTCTGATAAAAGAAGTGCAAGAGCGAGATCACCTCTCACCACCGGCTTGCGCTTCAAGCCTGAAGCTAGGCAGGACTCCAGTGTTGACACTTGCACAAGCGAGGTACTTAGCTTTAGAACCACCCTGAAATCTCATGCATTTTTCCCTTTGTTTTCAAAATGTGTTCAAACACACACAGAATACACAGTACCTTGCTCACAGAAATGGCCTAAATATAAGACTTGTTCTCTGTTGCAGATCAGAAGCTCGTCATCAGGAAAGCAGAGAAGGTTTCGCTCTCCGCTGTCAGTGCGAGAGCTAGATGACAAGTCACCTGTTATCAGCAGGGAATTATACTTCAGTTCACGTAAGTTCAAGACTCCGTCTCCTCCAGTACGAAGCTCATTCTCTTCCGAGAGATCTGGCACCGTTAAAACCGTGGAGAAGACCGAAAGAATCATCGAGTGCACACCTACATCAAAGGTCGTCGAACCGCCTGTAAAAGCACCGCACGGCAGCAGCAGCAGCGCCAGGAAAACACCCGCGTCCATTCTGACGGAGCAGAGTCTGCGGAAATTCCGAGACTCGGAGGAAAACAGGAGTGCGAAACCACCCGTTAGAGAAAGCATGACCAAGAGCAGGCTTGACAGTGCACGGAAAGAGGAGGAGCAGCAAACGTCAGGCGCGAAGGTGAGGTCGGAAGCCAGGGTCAGGAAGAACTGGTCCGACATGGAAAATGAGTTCGGCAACAACGAGCCGACCTTCCATTCCAGCCGGAAGGCAAAGAAGCTCATGCCGCAACCGGCGACGAGGCAGTCCCAGACCATTGATCTCAGGTACGAACAGCTCCTCCTGTAATTCTGTACCACTTGGCAACGCGTTCACTCAAGAGGCAATTCTGTTTGGGTGTTGTCAGGGCGTCGGTCAGGGAGGTGGAGGCTGTGACCGAAGGGAAGCATCGCCGGAACAGGCCGCCGCACGCCGAGAGGACCAATGTCCCGTTGCCGGAGACACGCCGCAGTGTCTCCCTGCCGCGCGGGAAATTCGCGCCCGTGTGAATCCTCTGGCTGGATTTGGATACTTGTTATTCTTTGATTGTTGCGATGGCGTCGTGTCATAGTGTGCGTGTGTGTGATGCCACATTGCCACATATTGTGTTGTCCGGCCCGATCAGCAGGCTTCTATGGCTGGGTAGAAGGAACCTGAGGATCAATCACATCGTTGGTCAAGTTCGTTCATGCATTTGTTGTTGATATGTTCTCGATAGATCTCGTGGCCTTTGTACATTGTACAAGTATAAACATATGGCGGTATAAATCATATTTCATGCAGAGGTCCTGTGTTAATCGGAAACTGAAATTGGTGCTACTAAGGAAGGTCCTGTGAGATAAAATGATAGTATTGTTAGAGCATCTCCAGTGACGTCCCTAAAATAAATTGGGGCGCTCTGAATAATTGGCCTAATAGAGTGTTCGGCTTCCCCTACCTCCCAGGGATCGTTGTGGGGCGTCAGACAAAGGTAAAAGCAAGGTGGGTACCCGTATGCAAGCGACTAAAGTTGATGTTGTTGCCTCCCGCCTTTCTTTCACGACATGCCTCCCCTCCCACTATTGCTCTATTCGTCGGCCATTCCGACAGAATATATCGCATGCACTAGCCTCACTGCCCAGAAGGTCATCGAGATTGACCGGAAGACTCGCGCAAGGCATGTTGGTCCTTATGAGTGTGAGGGCCCTCTTACGGAAGTTGGTCATCGAGATTGACCGGAAGACTCGCGCAAGGCATGTTGGTCCTTATGAGTGTGAGGGCCCTCTTACGGAAGTTGGTCACCAGGTGCATACATCTTTTGTTGATCTCACCGCCATGCATGCAAAAATTCAGGACTCAAATATTCACGTTCAACTACAAAATGATCACAAAATGATCTCATAGAGCTCCTGCATACTCAAAGGAGAGTCATCAACTGTGCATGCGGCTTGATCAAGTTGAACTTCAATTTATTTTTTGTTTGTTCCATTTCCATTTGCAAACAATATTGTCAAACATATTTATTTGTGTGTTTAAATTGATTCTACGTTCAAATAGTTGGAATTGCGAAAAATGTTTGGGGGCCGCGTTTGAGAGACACAATTATAACAAACGCGCTCCAAAACGGCAGCACCAAGCGGCATCCCCCATTCGGCCGATCTGGTTCTTTTGCCAAACGTTGTTTGGGAGACGCGACTGAAGATGCTCTTACTTTGGCACCTAGGTGGAACTCGGACAAGAATCAACTAGGGAGGACGCGACTGGAGATGCTTCTCCGAGTCACCCCTCTCATTTCACCCTCGCTCAATCTCATCTCTCCCTCTTGCGAGGTCACAGACGACTACGCCGCCTCCGTCTTCGCCACGTTGCTACGGCTAGCTCCGGGTATCTCCACCACCGCCATGGGTCGCAATCGACACCCCCCTTGACGCTCTTTGATTATGTCTGTGTTGATCTAGTTTTCCCTTCCGTCCTCGACCTTGTGTGTCCCCATTCGAAATCTAGGGTTTTGGGGGTGATGTGGTGCTTGGCTCTGCCATGGCTTCGCCTTGGTTGCTGAGGTGCTAGGGTGACCTCCTAGTGCTTTTGGGATCCTTCTCCATCCTGGTGTCGTTGGGGTAACGTCAGCTCCAGCCTCGGTTCACTCAGTGTTCATGGTCGTGTGAGAAATGCCTCACCATGTCTGGTTGCTGCCCATGGGCAATGGTAAGATCTCTTCTCCCACCTCCTCTCCCTAGCATCCCTCTCTGCTTTGATCTCTGCTCTCTGGTTCAATCTGCTAACTGGTTCACCTAGGGTTAGGGTTTCCATTCTAGGGTTCTATGATCTGTTGAAAAAACTCTTGTGCTTGCAGGTTATCTATTGGATTAATTTCTATTGATGCTTGTCTGTGACTAAATGAATCTCCATGTGTTCATGAATTTGATGTACTGCCTCAACTTGTTGCTTCTATTCTATCATTGCTAATCCACTAATTTGTGTTAGCATAGCTTGCCTTAATAATTATTGTTTCATTTGTTTACTGTTAAAAGTAATTGGGTTAACTGTTGTATTCGTTGATTAAGCTTCCATTCACTGGTTCTAGCCTAGGGTTACTACTATACTTATCTTCCATGGTAGTGTTAAAAGTTATCCTTTATTAATTGCATATATATGCTCTTTTTTATCACTGAAGTGAAATTAATCATGGTCTACCGTCCCTTCTTGAGATTATTTCTTTTAGGAGGAGGTGTCCATGCCTGATGTTGCTTGGCAAATTAACATGTGGTGCTATGTCTGTACTGACATCCAACTGATCATGTCAAATTTGATTTGGCCATTTTCTACCTCCTCTACCTTAATCATCTACTAAGAAAGGGAAGTAAAGAATGCTTGAACTACTTTTTTCTACAATTTAAGATGGTCATGTGCAACCTCGAAATTTTCCTTGTATGTGCCATTGAATGGTTTGATCCATTTGTTTTTTATAGGCTTCGGGAATCCATGTTTGATACAAAAATGGATTCCAGTGGCTTTAATAGGTTGAGTAGTGTTGTATTAGGTGATCTTCTTGATTGCCACTATGACATGCTCATGTCCTTGAGATTTGTAGAAAGTTTAATGGGTTAAACATAAATGGCTTTGGCTAGGGAGCCATAAAATGATGGTTTGTGAATCTAGAATGAACTAGGTGCCTTGAGTGGCTATAGAATATTGCCGTGATATTCTGATGTGCTCATGCTTATGGAAATTTCTCTTATGGTTACCTATTCAAGTATATCTTGAGCTAATAGAGTTGGTGCTCTTTTAGTTCTATTCCACTTTTGTTGTCAGTTTCTATTTTGTTTTACTTCCAAATGATGTCAAATTCAATCAAACAACTTCTGTTTGATTACCATCTTATTTGAATGTTTTTATGATGATGGAGATAGATTAGAGTTATCTATTCCATGAGTTGGGTATACCTCACTCTAGCTCCTAGATGGTTTATGCTTGTGCTTGATCTTGATCAACTTATGGTCTTGAGGATCTGCTTCTCCTCCTTGGTTGGAGCCTGCTTCTCCTAGCTCTAGCTATGTGATCATGCTTCTGGTGTTGCCTTGGAAATTTGGATGTTGCTATACTTTTTGGATGATTTGGACGAGCTCCTCATGATTTGGTTGTGGTGACACAGCATACCACTACATGGTGTAGTACACACGTCGTTGACATAACACAAGTGAAACACCGTTCCACTCATATTACATCCCTCAGAGTGGTACAACAGAAACATATGCGAGTCCAAGGCATGTCTATAAAAGTATACACGAACTGTTTACAGAAGATTGATGTCTACGCACGCTTATATTCCTATAGACAGTGTTGGGCCTCCAAGAGCAGAGGTTTGTAGAACAGCAGCAAGTTTCCCTTAAGTGGACCACCCAAGGTAGAGGTCAAAGATATCCCTCTCAAGCAACCCTGCAATTAAGATACAAGAAGTCTCTTGTGTCCCCAACACACCTAATACACTTGTCAGATGTATAGGTGCACTAGTTCGGTGAAGAGATAGTGAAATACAAGTAATATGGATGATTATAAGTAGTAATTGCAATCTGAAATAAAAATGGCAGCAAGCAAACATGTAGCAGAACTTGTTGGAAACGGTGTTTCAATGCTTAGAAACAAGGCCTAGGGATCATACTTTCACTAGTGGACACTCTCAACAATGATCACATAATTGAATAAATAAATGCTACTCTCAAACACTCTCTTGTTGGATAACAAACACCATTCATTGTGTAGGGCTGGAAAAGCACACCTCAAGCCGGAGTAAACAAGCTCCACAACGTCATAAAGGAATCACACACGATGCGCACACTGTCACCATCACACCGTGAAGAGTAACTCCGGAGTTCATATTAAAGTAACCTCTAAAGTTCATAATAGACAAGAGTAACATCTACATATTCAACTAGATTACAAAGCTCATGATCACATAAAGATCACACCATGGGAGAGAGAGATGAAGCACATAGCTACTGGTAGAGCCCTCAGCCTCGGGGGAGAACTACTCCCTCCTCATCATGGGAGTCAGCAACGGCGATGAAGATGGCGGTGGTGTCGATGGAGTTGACTCCGGGGGTAATTCCCCGTCCCGGCGGCATGCCGAAACAGAGACTTCTGTCCCCCGAAACTTGTCTTCGCGATGGCGGAGGCTACGGAACTCTTCGTGGAATATGACTTCTTATTTTAGGGTTTTCGCGTCTAGGGCAATATATAGGCGAATGGGCGATGTCGGTGGAGTCCCGAGGTGGGCTCCCCACCTTGCGGCGCGGCAGAAGGGTGGGCCGCGCCCCCCTATGGTGTGGCCAGCTCGTGGCCCCCCTTCGTCTCTCCTTCGGACTCCGTGAAGCTTCTGGAAAAATAGGGATGTGGCCTTTTGTTTCGCGCAATTCCGAGAATATTTCCTGTGTAGAATTTCCGAAACCAAAAACAGCAGAAAACAGGAACTGGCACTTCGGCATCTTGTTAATAGGTTAGTCCCGGAAAATGCATAAAATTATTATAAAGTTTGAACAAAACATGTAGATATTGTCATAAAACTAGCATGGAACATAAGAAATTATAGATACGTTGGAGACGTATCAAGCATCCCCAAGCTTAGTTCCTACTCGCCCTCGAGTAGGTAAACGATAAAAAGAATAATTTCTGAAGTGACATGCTACCAACATAATCTTGATCAATACTATTGTAAAGCATATGAGATGAATGAAGTGACTCAAAGCAATGGTCTATAGTTTGCTAACGAAAAGATAATGACTAAACAACTGAATCATATAGCAAAAACTTTTCATGAATAGTACTTCCAAGACAAGCATCAACAAGTCTTGCATAAGAGTTAACTCATAAAGCAATAGATTCTTAATAAGAGGTTTTGAAGCAACACAAAGGAAGATTTAAGTTTCAGCAATTGCTTTCAACTTTCAACATGTATATCTCATGGATAATTGTCAACACAAAGTAATATAATAAGTGCAATAAGTAAGCATGTAAGAATCAATGCACACAGTTGACACAAGTGTTTGCTTCTAAGATGGAAAGAAGTAGGTAAACTGACTCAACATAAAGTAAAAGAAAGGCCCTTCGCAGATGAAAGCAGGGATTACTCATGTGCTAGAGCTTTTTATTTTGAAAACATGGAAACAATTGTGTCAACGGTAGTAATAATTCATATGTGTTATGCATAAAACCTCCTATAAGTTGCAAGCCTCATGCATCGAATACTAATAGTGCCCGCACCTTGTCCTAATTAGCTCGGACTTCCATGGATTATCATTGCATTACATATGTTTCAACCAAGTGTCACAAAGGGGTACCTCTATGCCACCTGTACAAAGGTCCAAGGAGATAAATCGCATTTGATTTCTCGATTTTGATAGATCTCAACTTGAGGACATCCATACCGGGACAACATAGAAAACAGATAATGGAATCCTCTTTAATGCTTTAAGCATTCAACAACAGATAATATTCTCATAAGAGATTTGAGGATTAATGTCTAAGCTGAAACTTCCACCATGATACATGGCTTTGGTTGGCGGCCCAATGTTCTTCTCTAACAATATGCATACTAAAACCATTTAACTCATGGCAAATCTCCCTTACTTCAGACAAGACGAACATGCATAGCAACTCACATGATATTCAACAAAGGTGTGACATGTTGATGGCGTCCCCAGAAACATGGTTACCGCTCAACAAGCAACTTATAAGAACTAAGATACATAAGCGACATATTCATTACCACAATAGTTTTTTAGGCTACTTTCCCATGAGCTATGTATTGTAAAGACAAGGAATGAATTTTTTTAAAGGTAACACGCAAGCAATTTACTTTGTAATGGCAGAAAAATACCACATAGTAGGTAGTTATGGTGGACACAAATGGCATAGGTTTTGGCTCAAGGTTTTGGATGCACGAGAAGCATTCCCTCTCAGTACAAGGCTTTGGCTAGCAAGGTTGTTTGAAGCAAACACAAGTATAAACCGGTACAACAAAACTTACACAAGAACATATTGCAAGCATTATAAGACTCTACACTGTCTTCCTTGTTGTTCAAACACTTTACCAGAAAATATCTACACCTTAGAGAGACCAATCATGCAAACCAAATTTCAACAAACTCTACGGTAGTTCTTCATTAATAGATTTAAACCACATGATGCAAGAGCTTAAACATGATCTACTTGAGAGCTCAAAACAATTGCCAAGTATCAAATTATTCAAGACAATATGAAGCATTTTTTGTTGCCAACCAAATAACAATAAATGAAGCGGTTTTCAGCTTTCGCCATGAACATTAAAAGTAAAACTAAGAACACCAGTGTTCATATGAAAAAGCAGAGCGTGTCTCTCTCCAACACAAGGAATGCTAGGATCCGATTTTATTCAAACACAAACAAAAATAAAAGCACACGGACGCTCCAAGTAAAGCACATAAAATGTGACGGAATAAAAATATAGTTTCACTAGAGGTGACCTGATAAGTTGTTGATGAAGAAGGGGATGCCTTGGGCATCCCCAAGCTTAGACGCTTGAGTATTCTTGAAATATGCAGGGATGAACCACGGGGGCATCCCCAAGCTTAGACTTTTCACTCTTCTTGATCATATCATATCATCCTCCTCTCTTGATCCTTGAAAACTTCCTTCACACCAGACTCAAAACAATCTCATTAGAGGGTTAGTGCATAATCAAAAATTCACATGTTCAGCAAGGACACAATCATTCCCAACACTTCTGGACATTAACCAAGGCTACTGAAATTTAATGGAGCAAAGAAATCCACTCAAACACAGTAAAAGAGGCAATGCGAAATAAAAGGCAGAATCTGTCAAAACAAAACAGTCCGTAAAGAAGAATTTTTTCGAGGCACTTAACATGCTCAGATGAAGAAGGTCAAATTGAATGAAAGTTGCGTACATATCTGAGGATTACTCATGAATTTTTGCAGAATTTTTAAATTCTCCTACAGAGAGAACAGCTCAAATTCGTGACAGCTAAAAATCTGTTTCTGCGCAGAAATCCAAATATAGTATCAACCTTCTATCAAAGACTTTACTTGGCACAAAAACGAAATAAACATGATAAGGAGAGGTTGCTACAGTAGTAAAAACTTCAAGACACAACAAAACATTAGCAAAATAAAAACATGGGTTATCTCCCAAGAAGTGCTTTCTTTATAGCCATTAAGATGAGCTCAGTAATTTTAATGATGCTCTCGCAAGAAATAAGAGTTGAAGCAAAAGAGAGCATCAAAAGCAAATAAGAAACACTTTTAAGTCTAACCCACTTCCTATGAAAAGGAATCTTGTAAATAAACAAGTCATGTAAGCATAATGCAATAAGCATAGGAAAACAAGACAAACGCAACTTCAAGATTTTCAGCAAAAAGAGAGGTGTTTTAGTACCATGAAAATCCCTACAACCATATTGTCCTCTCTCATAAAGATTTTTAGTAGCATCATGAACAAACTCAACAATATAACTATCACATGAAACATTCTTATCATGAGCTACATGCATAAAATTATTACTCTCCACATAAGCATAGTCATTACTATTAATTATAGCGGGAGCAAATTCAATAAAATAGCTATCATTATTATTCTCATCACCATAATCATCATATATAGGAGGCATATTGTAATCATAATTAATTTTCTCCTCAATAGTAGGTGGACTGAAAATATGATAGTCATCATTGTAATCATCATATATAGGAGGTAAAGTATCATCAAAGTAAATTTTCTCCTCCATGCTTGGGCGACTAAAAATATCATGCTCATCAAAACCAGCTTCCCCAAGCTTAGAATTTTCCATAGCATTAGCCACAATGGTGTTCAAAGCATTCATACTAATAACATTGCCATTATCATGCATATAAAGTTCCATAGGTTTTTTAATTTTCTCTTCAAACACCTCATGTCCTAACTCAAGATAAATACTATAAAGATCTCTAATATTTTTGTTGTTTTCCATTAAGCCTAACTAGTGAAATAAAAACAAGAAACAAAAAGATATAATTGCAGAATCTAAAGGAAATAGCTTCGAGCACTCACACACCGAGCAACGATGCTAGGAAATAGCTTAGTAGTCGGAGGATGTGAATACCTTTTACCTTACCTCCCCGAGCAACGGCGCCGTGAAAATAGCTTGATGTCTATGCACGCTTCTATTCCTGTAGACAGTGTTGGGCCTCCAAGAGCAGAGGTTTGTAGAACAGCGACAAGTTCCCCTTAAGTGGATCACCCAAGGTTTATCGAACTCAGGGAGGTAGAGGTCAAAGATATCCCTCTCAAGCAACCCTGCAATTAAGATACAAAAAGTCTCTTGTGTCCCCAACACACCTAATACACTTGTCAGATGTATAGGTGCACTAGTTCGGCGAAGAGATAGTGAAATACAAGTAATATGGATGATTATAAGTAGTAATTGCAATCTGAAATAAAAATGGCAGAAAAAAAACATGTAGCAGAACTTGTTGGAAACGGTGTTTCAATGCTTAGAAACAAGGCCTAGGGATCATACTTTCACTAGTGGACACTCTCAACAATGATCACATAATTGAATAAATAAATGCTACTCTCAAACACTCTCTTGTTGGATAATAAACACCATTCATTGTGTAGGGCTGCAAAAGCACACCTCAAGCCGGAGTAAACAAGCTCCACAACGTCATAAAGGAATCACACACGATGCGCACACTGTCACCATCACACCATGGAGAGTAACTCCGGAGTTCATATTAAAGTAACCTCTAAAGTGCATAATAGACAAGAGTAACATCTACATATTCAACTAGATTACAAAGCTCATGATCACATAAAGATCACACCATGGGAGAGAGAGATGAACCACATAGCTACCGGTAGAGCCCTCAGCCTCGGGGGGAACTACTCCCTCCTCATCATGGGAGTCGAGCAACGGCGATGAAGATGGCGGTGGTGTCGATGGAGATGACTCCGGGGGCAATTCCTCGTCCCGGCGGCGTGCCGGAACAGAGACTTCTGTCCCCTGAAACTTGTCTTCGCGATGGCGGCGGCTACGGAACTCTTCGTGGAATATGACTTCTTATTTTAGGGTTTTCGCGTCTGGGGCAATATATAGGCGAAGGGGCGATGTCGGTGGAGTCCCGAGGTGGGCTCCCCACCTGGCGGCGCGGCAGAAGGGTGGGCCGCGCCCCCCTATGGTGTGGCCAGCTCGTGGCCCCCCTTCGTCTCTCCTTCGGACTCCGTGAAGCTTCTGGAAAAATAGGGACGTGGCCTTTTGTTTCGCGCAATTTCGAGAATATTTCCTCTGTAGAATTTCTGAAACCAAAAACAGCAGAAAACAGGAACTGGCACTTCGGCATCTTGTTAATAGGTTAGTCCCGGAAATTGCATAAAAACATTATAAAGTGTGAACAAAACATGTAGGTATTGTCATAAAACTAGCATGGAACATAAGAAATTATAGATACGTTGGAGGCGTATCAAAGATCAACACAGCCTCCTACTTTACAGTGAGGTAAAACTTCAAATAAAGTTCCAGAAGAACGACTCGTAGTCTAACTTATTGCTAACTCTAGCTCTAGAGGTACTTAGCTTGCTATAGAACTCTAGCTACTTAGGTGCTAGGATTAGGGAAATGGTTCCCTTCTATTACTAGTCTAAGTTTCCACTCTAGCCAATGCACAAGTTGACTCCATTGACTTCTTTGATTGGATTCTTCATCTTGTTGCAGTTTACTCCTTTGTCTTCGAGTTCCACGGTAGTTCCTCCTCTGGTGAATTTGATCTAAGAAGGGGGTTCAAATGGGAGGGAATGAGTACGAGCGTACTCAGCAAGTTCATTATAGGATATAGGTGTATCATGCACTAGCTACAGCCATAGACCAGAAAGTCATAGGCCAATGCAAGTTTTCGTAAACATTTCTTCAAAAGGTTTATTTTATTCTGAAAACTATGCCCGTCAGTCTTCACAGGTTGACCAGAACTTCATGGAGTTCCTTTCCTGCCGCGTTCGTTGTTCCCTTCCCGTAACAGGGAGTGACATCCACAATTTGATACACTCTGCAGAGGTGTGTTACTTTTCCCAGAAGAGAACTTATCCTTGTTGCCAACCGGGCGAGTCTTTCTCGTCCACACTTCCTTGGTGTGAGGCCCAGTATAAGAACCAAGCCAATCACTGCCTTCTCCGCGACCCCGCAGACCCACCCTTTTGTAAGTCTGTCCTGCCCTTTATCTATGGAGAGACCGGCCCAGGCATTTGTTCTCACCTATACCATTAAGGTAGACCGTTCTGAACAATTCATATGCCCTGCCCTATACACCATAGATAGACCGACCCGGACAACCCTTACAATCCATCATAGACCTTTAATAAGTCTATCCTCTCCCATATCTAATGGTAGACCATTACAGACCACTGTCCTCATCTTTACCAATAGATAGACCGATACATGCAACCCTTATCACTAGTCCGTTGATATGCGAGAGGGAAAATATACAGCTGACTTCCCCAAAGCCATTATAGATCTTATGGTTAACGCGATATGTACGGCGCTAGAATCACTAGACGGCATTGGTGGTTAGTCCTAGATGAGTAGTACCCTTGCAATAGAACCTCCACCAATCAGCACATACCATGGTTCCATTGCCCACCACATAGTCATATTCATAATTGTAAAATAATATTTTGCTTTTCAATGCAAGAGTGATAAGTATAATACTTTGCATATAGTTTGATAAAAATAATCAAATGACATGAGCAATCGATGAACTTGCCTTTCTTGACTGCAAGGTTATGCAGGCAAAAGCTTGATACGTGATGACTCCAAATTCTGAAATACCATCATCGTCCGGTAAGGACAATGTTTAAAGAACTGGCAAAGATGCTATAATGCATAATATGAGATGCAATTGCCCTAAGTGTAACCTATCCTCGATGATTTAGGATGGATGAGTTGTAAAGATTTTTTTTAGGGTGTGTTGCACCTTTAGGATGGTTCTCAAACAAGGTTCTTATTAGGGTTGGTGATATTATAGCATAAACAAGTGATATAATACATCATAACAATCATACACACAAAGGAATGGTGGTTGCATAACAAGTCAAGAGTAGTTGTCAGTTTTAAGTTCTATAGGACATGGTTGATGATTACTTATATTATACTTCAAAAGAATAACTTTTGAAGAACATGTTGATTAAGAAATAGTAAATATTTTTCAAATAAGAACTATGGGCTTCTATGGTTTGATTGATATTTTCTTCAAAAGAGTAACTTTTGAAGAACATGTTTAATAAAGAACAAGAATTACTAAAAATAGGAGCTATGGGTTTCTAGGGTTTATGATTGGATTCATTTAATTCACTAATGGGGACTAGTTGGGTTCTTAAGTAGAATGGTTTATATGTAGCAAGTGTTAACATGTTTAATAATATGGTTGATTATAGGTATCATGTCAAAGGATGGTTTTCAAGGTGGTTCCATGAGTTAACTATTAGGGTTTACTATATCTTCCTATTTGTTTCACTAGGTAACCCAATAATGGACTTCTAAGCTAGGTGGGTTTACTATGCCCAAGTAGGGTTTAGTTGGATAGGAGCATGGGATGTGAATTACTACACAAGATTTGTATTAGGGTTGATCAACATGTTTCTACTAAGGTATGATACTTGAGGTTGATTCTAATGGTGTGATACTAGGAATGATGGTTAATGGTGTTATATGAGAGTAACAAGCTAGGGTTTGCTTTTAAGTGGTACTAATGGATCATATAAGGTTTATTCAAAAGTAAAGATATGAAATGATGACTTCATGTGAACTGGTTCAATTTTAGTGGATCATGAGCATGCATTCATTGGTAGCTTATTAAGGTTCTACATGTAAAGTGAATCTCACATGATCATATGGGATAAACAACTAGGGTTTTAGAGTTGATTCTAATGTGGGATGATCACATTATAATGGGACCAAGGTTCTTACTTATAGTAGTATTAGGGTTTCTAAATTATGATATAACTCTTGAACTAATAATTGATCATAGAGGTGTAGTCACTAATTACTTTGAAATAAAATTAATGATGGTATTAGCATGTTATTAGTTTTAAGTGATTTAATAATTAAAATAAATACTACTTAGGGTTTAATCTACGAATTAGGGTTTTATAGTTATGATTAGGTTTTAAAATAATAATTTGCTAAAAAAAAGTTTGAGTAAACCACTTTTTAACTAACAAAATAGTATCAGCTTTTAACATTTTCTTGCTTTATTATTAATTAAAAGAAATAGTAAATGATAAATTGCAAATTAGGGTTTATGAAATACCACTAATATTTTGATTGATGAAAATATGATAAAGAAAACTAATCTTAATATTTTACTTATACTGATTAAATATTATTTGTTTTTGAAAGTTAAATAATTATTGAATTCAAATTGTATTTAGGATAAAGGAAAATGCATAATTAAAAAAGATAAAATAATTGAATTTTTATTTTGACACACATTTTTTGTTTATATTTTTATTGAGTAGAGTTTATTTTTGTGAGCATTTTGATATATTATTCATATTTTTCTGAGCAAAAAAAGAATTTTATTTATTTCTACAAAGTTTCAGTTATTTACTGGTTTTTAAATTAAACAGAAAACATTAAACATACCGATTCGTTTCTACCCACAAAGACTGACCAGTGGGTCCATTGACTGGGTCAATTGCCACGCGGGAAAAGACCAGTTAACGACGCCAAGGGACCCTGATGGCGTGTATTTCACACGTTCGTTGGGCAACCCCAAGAGGAAGGTATGATGCGCACAGCAGCAAGTTTTCCCTCAGAAAGAAACCAAGGTTTATCGAACCAGGAGGAGCCAAGAAGCACGTTGAAGGTTGATGGCGGCGGGATGTAGTGCGGCGCAACACCGGAGATTCCGGCGCCAACGTGGAACCCGCACAACACAACCAAAGTACTTTGCCCCAACGAAAAGTGAGGTTGTCAATCTCACCTGGCTTGCTCGTAACAAAGGATTAACCGTATTGTGTGGAAGATGATTGTTTGCAGAGAAAATAGTAAAAACAAGTATTGCAGAAGATTTGTATTTCAGTATTAAAGAATGGACCGGGGTCCACAGTTCACTAGAGGTGTCTCTCCCATAAGATAAAAGCATGTTGGGTGAACAAATTACAGTCGGGCAATTGACAAATAGAGAGGGCATAACAATGCACATACATGACATGATAAGTATAGTGAGATTTAATTGGGCATTACGACAAAGTACATAGACCGCCATCCAACTGCATCTATGCCTAAAAAGTCCACCTTCAGGTTATCATCCGAACCCCTCCGGTATTAAGTTGCTAACAACGAGACAATTGCATTAAGTATGGTGCGTAATGTAATCAGCAACTACATCCTCGGACATAGCGCCAATGTTTTATCCCTAGTGGCAACAGCACAACACAACCTTAGAACTTTCTCGTCACTTGTCCCGGTGTCAATGCGGGCATGAACCCACTATCGAGCATAAATACTCCCTCTTGGAGTTAAAAGTAAAAACTTGGCCAGAGCCTCTACTAGAAACGGAGAGCATGCAAGATCATAAACAACACATGTATAATAACTTGATAATTAACATGACATGGTATTCTCTATCCATCGGATCCCGACAAACACAACATAGAGTATTACGGATAGATGATCTTGATCATGTTAGGCAGCTCACAAGATCCAACAATGAAGCACAATGAGGAGAAGACAACCATCTAGCTACTGCTATGGACCCATAGTCCAGGGGTGAACTACTCACTCATCACTCCGGAGGCGACCATGGCGGTGTAGAGTCCTCCGGGAGATGATTCCCCTCTCCGGCGAGGTGCCGGAGGCGATCTCCCTGGATCCCCCGAGATGGGATCGGCGGCGGCGGCGTCTCCGGAAGGTTTTCCGTATCGTGGCTCTCGGTGCGGGGGTTTCGTCACGGAGACTTTTTATAGGCGGAAGGGCAGGTCAAGAGGCGGCACGGGGGCCCCACACCACGGGGCCGCGCGGCCAAGGGGGGGCCACGCCGCCCTATAGTGTGGCCCCTCCGTGGCCCCTCTTCGTCTCTCCTTCGGACTTCGGAAGCTTCGTGAGAAAATAGGCCCCCGGGCTTTGATTTCGTCCAATTCCGAGAATATTTCCTTACTAGGATTTCGAAACCAAAAACAGCAGAAAACAAGAACCGGCACTTCGGCATCTTGTTAATAGGTTAGTTCCGGAAAATGCACGAATATGACATAAAGTGTGCATAAAACATGTAGATAACATTAATAATGTGGCATAGAACATAAGAAATTATCGATACGTCGGAGACGTATCGGCATCCCCAAGCTTAGTTACGCTCGTCCCGAGCAGGTAAAACGATAACAAAGATAATTTCGAAGTGATATGCCATCATAACCTTGATCATACTATTTGTAAACATATGTAGTGGATGCAGCGATCAAAACAATGGTAATGACATGAGTAAACAGGTGAATCATATAGCAAAGACTTTTCATGAATAGTACTTCAAGACAAGTATTAATAAGTCTTGCATAAGAGTTAACTCGTAAAGCAATAAATCAAAGTAAAGGTATTGAAGCAACACAAAGGAAGATTAAGTTTCAGCGGTTGCTTTCAACTTGTAACATGTATATCTCATGGATAATAGTCAACATAGAGTAATATAACAAGTACAATATGCAAGTATGTAAGAATCAATGCACAGTTCACACAAGTGTTTGCTTCTTGAGGTGGAGAGAGATAGGTGAACTGACTCAACATAAAAGTAAAAGAGAATGGCCCTTCAAAGAGGAAAGCATCGATTGCTATATTTGTGCTAGAGCTTTTATTTTGAAAACATGAAACAATTTTGTCAACGGTAGTAATAAAGCATATGAGTTATGTACATTATATCTTACAAGTTGCAAGCCTCATGCATAGTATACTATTAGTGCCCGTACCTTGTCCTAATTA